>NW_015388310.1:78578-115012 GCF_001527695.2 Protobothrops mucrosquamatus
TCATATTTAGGTGATTGTCCACTAGGACTCCGAGGTCCCTCTCACAGTTACTACTATTGAGCAAGGTGCCACCTATGCTGTACTTGTGCAATTGGTTTTTCTTGCCTAAATGTAGAACCTTGCTTTTTTCACCATTGAATTTCATTTTGTTAGATAGTGCCCAGTGTTCAAGTCTGTCCAGATCCTCCTGTATCTTAAGATTCATAGAAATGAATCTATGTGGTACAGTAGCACTAGAAAATAAAATTTTGACGCTTTTTGTCAATAAACTTCTGAGGGAGAAAGAGAGTTCTACCCAAGGCAAAGATATTTTGTCCCTGAACTTTGAAAAACATTGATTAAACTTGCTGTGGGGGAGGGGGGAGCATATTCTTCCAAAAATTCTCCGTCCTCCATCTCCCCAAACATACAGTAGCATGAAAACCCCCCAAATCAAATGTCTTTATTACAGTCTTTGATCAGCCTTTACAATAAAAGGGTACAGTGAAAAGGGAAGTAGTTTAATGTGGCAATTTATTATTGGGAAAAAATAATCGGACAATAAAACAACATATGTAATTAAACATTTTGCACAGTTGAATAATTTGATGAAGATAGTTGGCCTCCTGATATGTGAATCTGAGATTATTAGCATCCCTTAAAAATAATAAACATAAAATGTATCTCTCTGGCCCTCATGTTTGGAAATGATTTGGCCATTAGAGTATATCTTAGGGCAGGGGTAGGCAACCTCGGCTCTTTTATGAGTCATGGACTTCAACTCCCAGAATTCCTGAGTCAGCAGAGCTGACTCAGGAATTCTGGGAGTTGAAGTCCATGACTCATAAAAGAGCCGAGGTTGCCTACCCCTGTCTTAGGGCATCATAGAAAGGCACCATATGAGAACATGGCTGAGCATTTCTACCTCCCTGGATCCACGCCAGCAAAGTCTCTGGAAAAAAAAAAAAGGAGTCCCATGAAATCTTCCTCCCAATAGATCTGATAGGAGGGTTATCAAAGGGAGGCTCTGGAGAAAGCCCTCTATACTTTGAAACTGAAAGTCTGAAACTCTGTGGTCCGTTTTGAAAGCCACTTATTACCAACTGTGAAAAGATCAAGGGTGAACTGCCCGGTGGTGAATCCAGTGTCTGGTTTAAATGGTGTTTGGGCTGATAAGCCAAGGTCAGCTCACATCCTGACTGACCTTCCCCCCCCCTTTCCAGAGCAAACCTGCATTTCTTAACTCAAGACAGAGCGTCCTGTATAAAGCTATCAACACTATTAAGCTCTAATAAAGATAAAGGTATTTGATTTCAGGGAAAGGAAGAGAGTACGTATGCCTGCTTCGGCGTCCTTAATCTCGACAGATTGTATTTCCAGCACCTTACATGGAGATGGTTCATCCGATAAGACGCTCGCTAATTGGGGTCTTTTCTTCCCCTCTTGCCTCTCTTTCTCTCCCCCCCCCTTCCCCCTTGCCTACCCTCCCTCCCTCCTCCCCTGGCTGCTGCTTATCTGGCTTGCTGGGTGTTTGGCAACTGCAGGACTCTGTTTGGAAACAAGATCAAGTCTGTGGCCAAGGAGGCGTTCTCCGGCTTGGAGGCCCTGGAACACCTGTGAGTAACCCACAAGGCTTTGCAGGTTGGGAGAGGGGGGGCTGGGTGGGAAAGGGGAGGCTTGCCAGGAATGGCTGCAGCAGCGGCCTGCAAGCAATTTAATAGCATCTTTGTAAGCTGAGAAGCTCTCCGTTCCTGAGAGCCAGCTGCTTCCTTCTCATTATAAGTCAGCTCCAACTTTGGCTCTGCTTCCCCCCCCCCTTCTCCCCCCGGCTAGGAAGAAAGTTGTAGAACACATGACCAGTTATATGGTGTTTTCTTTTTTTAAACCTATATTGGAATGCCTTTTTTTAATTCACAAAAATTCAAACCTTCCCTGAGAAATTGTTCTCCTTTCCCAAAAGTCTGAAGTTGCATCTATTTTGCTCTGTTCTTCCTTGCCACTGAGCGTATCTGCAAAAAAGGCTGGGGTCAAAATATCTCACCACAATCTTTGCTAAGCAGGGTGGGAAAAGCAACCTGTTATTTAATTTGATTTTAGAACAGAAATTTGTGTATATTTATCATGGTTTTTATTATCGCCTGTTCACCGCCCTGAGTCCCGTAAGGGAGATAGGGCGGTATATAAATTCAGTAAATATATAAATTCAATAAATAAATAAATAAACCCTTGCAGTTTGAATTGCTCTTTTATGCCATTGCTTGAACATAGTTACAACAAATTAGGCCAGAGTGGCAGGAAAGCTAGTTGAATATCAGAGGATCTACCTCTCTTGTCTCCTTGAATATTGCCACTCTTATAGAGGGCAACTTTGATCAAGATCTGCTTTAGTCCCATCGTCTTCACTTTGACTCCCTCTGCTGGCATTAAGAACAGCATTTGGTAGAAAGTAAGTCTATAATATTAAAGAGCCCTAAAGACCCCTGGGGTTATTCTGCTTGAGGGTTGTTTGTTTTGCCTTTTTCTTTTTTTTTGTACTTGCTAATTTTTTAAACACGTACTTGCAGAATCCAAAGAGGAAGAACACCATTTTAGAAGAGGCATTTCTACTACTTTTTTACCTAACATTTTTTGAATAGCGAGGGCAGGCTGGAGAGTGAATTAGAGGGCTGGCATTGAACCCCCTCCCCCCCGTCCTGCCGCTCTCTTCACTTTGTCTGTGCAAATAAAGCTCCCCTGGGCCTGGATCCTTCCTCTGCAGGGATTGGAGCCTGTTTTAAAATGTCTGCTCATTTTATACATCCTTGCTGTTTTTACTCATGTGCAAATGACTACAAATTACAACTAAGACATCTTTACTTGGGGACCAGCCAAGTAATGTGTTTCAATTGTAATGTGTGTTTCTATGAAGTAGATTCTGGAATTGGTTCTTTGGCTGTTTTCCCCCCCAGCGTAGTTGGCTGAAGTTCTGAAATTCTCTTCTCTCTGTTCTTTCTATCTTGCCCAAATCTTACTGCAAAGGAGGAGTGGGATTCCTTTGGAAAGGGGGTGGGTGGGTGGGTGAAGGGGGTTAAAGTTTAAAATACTACACGTTCTTTGCTTCAAGTACAGTTTTTCAGCAGTTGGCCAGATGAAATGCTAAAAACCTTGATATTTAAAATGCTGGCAGATTTACTAAGCAATTGGAATGGAGTTATGTGTGCAGATGTACTATTTAAAAAAATCCACCTTACGCTATTAAAATAATAATGGGTTGAGAATAATACTACTCATGAGCCAGTTCATATGTAATATTAAATCACAAGAATAAGCTGCAGCCCATTCCATTTCAGTTTTGCCCTGAAAAACCTACCTCCAAAGTGTAATATGCAGTTAACCTGTATCTTGACTGGCTAACAAAAAAAATATACAGGCAGTCTATGCTTAACAATCACAATTGGGGCCATAATGTGGTTGTTAGTGAGCTATTATATGACATCAATAGAGTTACGACATCACTTCCACTACAGTTCTTAAGCAATCTCTTGTGGTCATTAAACAAGACATAACATGATTGTGACTTGTGATTTTACTGCCAGCTTCTCCATTGACTCTGCTATTCATAAGCTGGCTGTGAAGTGCATAAATGGTGATCATGTGACCACAGGATACTGTAAAGTCATAAAGCCTGCAAAATCCCCAAATCTCAATCGCACAACCATGGAGATGCTGTAAAGGACATAATAGCAACAGCACTTATATACTGCCTCACAGTGCTTTACAGCCTCTCTAAGGGGTTTCCAGAGCCAGCCTATTGCCCCCCCTCCAACGATCTGGGTCTTCATTTTACCCACCTGGGAAGGATGGAAGTCTGAGTCGACCTTGAGCCGCTCAGAATCGAACTCCTGGAGTGAGCAGTGGGATGCCTGCAGTACTGCATTCTAACCACTACGCCACCACGTAATCGCAAGAACCAGTGGTAAAGTTATTTTTTTTCAGCACCTGTATAAGATAAATTGCCTTTTTTCATTCATCACCATTAGGATTCATTAAAACAAAAAATAATAGAAATTGGATGTGAAGCGAAAGTGGACAGATGAGAGATTCACTTTGTGACATGTCCTGGTAAAGTTAGCATGATGTGGAAATGCATCCGGGCCCTAATTCTGTACATCCTCTGTTTACTAGGATCAGAGATATTATGAATAAGTGGAAAATCACAAAGTGCCGTATTAAAAGAAACCACAGTTACACAGAGTTACTTTTGTACCGCCACAGTACATCTATCATATGTCTATAAATTAAAATAAATGCTTACTTTCTGTAGGAACCTTGGGAATAATACCATACGGTCTATTCAAGAGGATGCCTTTGCAAAGCTGAAAAGCCTGAAAGAACTGTAAGGAATGAATCCTAATGTTTGCTGTATATTTTGGTCCACTTTTGTGACATTTCTTCCAGCGACTCCTCCCTCCAATAGTTCCTTTCCCACATTATCAGTAATTCCGTTGTTCCCTGCACTCTTCTTCTTACGAGCTATTTTTGCAAAAAAGCAGATGTCAGATAGTGAAATTCCACAACTAGTGAAATCAGATCTTCCTTGTGGTTGATTTCACTGCCTTTTTCCATTGTGCTCAGGAAGTCCAAACTCCTGTCCTCTAAATCATATAGATCATATAATGGAATATCTGCCCTTCTCATCCCCCCCTCCCCTTTTTATATCTGTATGCTAGAAATTTCAGTAATGAGCTGTCTTTGAATTTGCTCCTTGAACCCAATTAGGATGGGAGAATTACAAATGGGATCAGCAGAAGGGAATATTTGTAACTCAGCATTGAACTTGGTTGCCTGAAATTGGTTGTCTTTTTGGAGACGTTTCATTACTCAGCTGCTAGCACTGATAATGTTACCTAGTTGGATAATGAAACGTCTGCAAGGAAACAGTGAACCTCAACTATGTCAGCAGAACCTTGTTTGTCACATTCTGTTTTGCGATATATGTATTCTGTTCTTTCCCTCTCTCTAAAATAGTGTGTGGCCTATACAGATGTCCAGAAGCCAAATTTACAAATTTATTGTTGAAGAAGGTGGGGGAGGGGAACATCCATATGTGGCTCTGTCCAAAATCAACCACAAATCACTTAAACTTTATTTTATTTAAACATAGCAGAATGGGGCTGTTTATTCATGTGGTAAACCCATGGTTATCAAATTGGTATTTGTGGATTTAAAGAGCTTATTCATTTCCACTTCAAGTATTGGCATTTAGAAATATGCAAAGTAATTTGGAAGATCTACCTCAAAAGAAACTGCTGGCCACTAAGCTAGGTTTAACTGTAAATCAAAAGCTTAATGAAGAATAGGTTTATGAATGGCTATGAATCAGGGAATTTCTCAGAAGCGAATTGTTACACTAATACGTATCAGCTGCTATGCAGCAAATGTCAAAATTAATTGTCACAATACTGTCTTTATGCTGTGCTTGAGAGCTTCTCAAAGAATTCCGATAGCTGTTGTGGAAAGGAAAAGGCTGGATTAAGTCTATAATTGATTACTACCAAATTACTTTTCTTATATTCTGATTTTCAGCCACGTTTTTGGTAGTCTTTCCATCTTTAAATCTTAAAGTGTTAATACTTGCCTATTAGATTGGGGTTATCTAGATGCTATCTACTGCAGAATATACATTTAAACACTGTATTAAAGAATGAAATAAGCACCTGCAAAATGTGACCATGGTCTGCTTAAAGTGGGGCCTATATCTTCATATGATACTTCTCCAAGTAAAATGAAAAATCCTTCCCTCCGTACAAGGCAATAGCATCGTATGAATCTGGTTGGATTCAGATTGTTACATGAAACAGTTTGGAAAGCCAATTGAATTTGGAGCAGAGTCAGGCCTGCCATCATAAAGTTGAGGGTTTTTCTTTCCTAAATGCCCAAGCTGGGACAAGCCTGACTCAAAGCCTTTTCTGTACAAGTACAAAATGGTGTGTTGGACTGACTTGGAGGCAGCAAACTGAGTAATTTAATCCAAGGCTGATATTAATATAACAACTAATAAGGGTCATCTTTACACACCTGTCTTATGACCATTTGTAACACTTCTTTTGCCAGTTTTATAAGAATTCACATTTTATTCTTTTCGTCGCTTCCTTTGCTTTCTTCCAGACGCATCAACAGCGAGAGCTTCCTCTGTGATTGTCAGCTCAAGTGGTTGCCACTCTGGTTAACCAAGAAAAAACAACAGCTGTTTGTGGAAGCCACCTGTGCCCACCCAGAATCATTAAAGGGCAAAAATATTCTTGAAGTGGTCCCAGAAAGTTTTGTATGTGGTGAGTCTTAGCTGCCGCATGGTAATTTTGAGGTTGCTTTGGAGGGTAGCCCTGACACAGGAATGACTATGTATTTTGTGGTCAGCTTATTATTTCATAGGCAGTGGAGTGTAGCATCTCCTTTTCGTGGTCTGCCTTCACCATTGAGAAGAACTGTAAATCATATTCACTGCATCTATCGGGAGCAATGATCCCAAATGAGCTTGGGGAATCATTTGGTGGTCATGGAAATTTGATGATAGAAGGGGTTAGAGCTTGGATGAGAAAGCGGCAACAGTCTTTCTAAATAGCATATCCTGCTTTGATTCATTTCAGTTTGGGTTCCAGCTTGGCTGAGATTGCCTTGACTGCTCCAGCCGCTGATTTTTCTTGATTTATTTGACTTGACTTTTGTTCTGGCAGAAAACAAAAATGATTCTATTTGCTCTTATTAAAGGAAGGCTCTTCCCAGCTTTTTTGTTGTCCTTATATTAGTTGAATCTTACTTTGCGGGCAGCTCAGAGCTAGCCTTGAGACAGACTCATCTGATACCCATTCAATGGCCTATTTTGGATTTTGAGGGTGAAGTTTCTTCCATCAACTCTAAATTATACATCACAATTAATGCAGGTGCTCTTGGGATGATGGAGTTTCATCTTGTCAAAATGTAGGGGACTGGTTTCAATTAGTGTGACGGACAAAGTGAGTAGAATCTGTAGAGCAGTGTTTCTCAACCTTGACAATTTTAAGGCATGTGGACTTCAACTCCCAGAATTCCACAGCCAGCAATGCTGGCTGTGGAATTCTGGGAGTTGAAGTCCACATGCCTTAAAATTGTCAAGGTTGAGAAACACTGCTGTAGAGTTTGGATTGTTAAGATTTTTAAGAACCAGCAATGAAGGTCTTATGTGGGTAGACCTAGGGATCTCCTGGTGCAAAAATAAGATTGTAAAGATTTCTTAGTTTAACAGAATAACCACATCACAGAGCTTTTTTTCTTTTTTGTGGAGTACTGTATATAGACTTTTAACTTCCCGAAAGCAGAATCCATAAGGTAAGCCTAGGCAAGAAATTAGATCGAATATTAAAGCATTAGAAATTAGTCACCATATAATCCCAATTAAAGCATGCCAACTGAATAGAAAATCATCGATTTGCAAGGATTCAATGTTGTTCTGTCATCTACCTTTTTTGGGGGGGAGGAGGGATATATCTTATTTTTATTTTTTAAAAAACAAGTAATAATAAATAATAAATCTACCGTCTTTGACAGTGGTTGTAGCCACCCCTTGTGTACTGCATGAGGTTAGAGCAGTGTTTCTCAACCTCAGCAACATGAGGATCCATGGACTTCAATTCCCAGAATTCCCTAGCCAGCAAGCTGAAATAGCAGCATTTATTTAACACATGCCACCTTCTTAATCTGTTAAAAATAGCAATTTGAGCCGCAGGTAGAGAAGGCCGTGGAAAATCTCTTGGTCTAGCAACAACTGCCAGTTGTGGAGTTGTCACATCCCCCAACAATGTACTGCCTCTCTTGGACGGGGGGGGGGGCAGGGGCACACTGCTGTTCCTGTCGCTCAAGGCAGAAGCCACTGGTTGGGGCAGAGCAGCTGAGTCATGCGGTCTTTTCTCTCATGCCTGGAATGTACTAGAAGATAGTATAGTATTGCTTGTCTGTCTGCCTGCCCTCTTCAGAGTCACAGATGTTTTGGCTTTGGGAAACTATAAATTTGCCACCCCTTCTCTGGCTGTGCCCAGCATATCCACTGTATCCATCTGATACCAACCTTTTTTTTCCCCCATGTTACAGCCTGCTGCAGTCTCTTCTCTCAGACATTAGAACAGGGGTGGGCAACTATGGCCCCTTTATGACTTGTGGACTTCAACTCCCAGAATTCTTGAGGCAGCCATGTTAGATAGAACTGGAAGCCGGAATGTCTAAATGCACCAGGAGTGATTGTCGTCACTTCTTGGGCCAATGCAAAGGCACATAATTAAACATTAATGCCTGTCTTCTGTAGACAGTCGTTCGAGGCTGCCCATGGCATGTTTGAAAACTCCTGCTTTGTAGCTTAGACTAAAGCCTTCATTTTGACATGTGGACTTCCCAAGTGTAGGATCCCTTCCCCTGCATGGAGCCTCCTGTAGTCTGAAAGCCTGTAGTTAAGGAAGGGAAATGCTATACTTTTTCCTTTGGCTACTTAACTGAATTGATGTTTGGTACAGCTTTCAGACATCGGTATTCCAAGCTCGGTTCTTAAAACACGAATGTTCTGCAGTGGCAAGCAATCTCACCATTTGACAATCTCTTGTCATTGGTACTTCTGCCACTGGCCTTTTTTCAGAGGAAGGGAAGGAGGTAATGGTGAATAATGAAATGAGAGATTTTTTTGGGGGGGGGAGTAGGACTGATAAATGAAACTGCTTGGAACTCAACTATACTAAAGACTTACAACAGTTCATTTAGTGACCTTTAAAATTACAATGGCACTGAAAAAAGTGACTTAGGACCGTTTTTCACACTTACGACCATTGCAGCATCCCTATGGTCACATGATCAAAATTCTAAAGCTTGGCAACTGGCATGTATTTATGACAGTTGCAGTGTCCTGGAGTTGTGTGACCCCCCCCCCTTTCTCAACAAGCAAAATCAGTGGGGAAGCCAGATTCACTTAACAGCTGTGTTACTAACTTAACATCTGCTGTGACTCATTTAACTGTGGCAAGAAAGGTTGCAAAATAAGGCAAAACTCACTTAACAACTGTCTTGCTTAGCAACAGAAATTCTGGGCTCAGTCATGATCGTAAGTTGAGGACTACCTGTAGAGTTCATTTGCTGGGCCCAAGCTTTGCTTTGGATGGCGGACAGACAGCTCTATATGCCATATCTTCAAGGACCAGGATGCTTTCCCACTGTCAGCAATTCTTACTAATGATGTCAGTTGCAATAGTTGTAACTCTTAACTAATTAACATCTTGCCCCCCCTTCTCCCACTGGGTGAGATTCTCTCCCGCCCTTCTATTCTTCTGTAAGGGCCTGAAGACCTGGCCCTGCCAATTGGCCTGGGGCTCCAATGGGGAAGTACCATGCTGCAGGCGGTTAATGAACCCAATAGAAGATCCCACCTCCTCCCCTGCAATCTGCCCTGTCCCTCTCCACCTTTTAATTATATTTTTTTTTATTATTATTGTTAGAAATATTTACTTTTGTGGTTTTATTGTTTTTGTATGTCATATGTCCCCCAGAGTCACCTTGTGGGTGGGTAAACAAACTTAATAAATGAATAAAATTTGCTGCATAAAATTGGAAATTGGATAGGATGCATGTGTGTATTTCTTACATACATACTCTATTTTATATACAGTACATATATATATATACATACACACACACACATACTTTTTTCTGCATGCCTTAGAATTAATGGTAAATCATTGGAAAATAATTTTGTCCCCTTAGATCCTAAAAATAATATTTTTTGTAATATATTTTTTGTTAGGATAGCGGCTATCTTATTGTAGGTCATCCTCTAGATATTTCTTAGGGCTTGTATCCCTAATTCAGTTTATTTCTGGTGCTTTTCATAAAGTCTATTACCATTCAATTTAATTTCATGCAAAGGGAAACAGGCAGTGGTAGCCACATAAATGCAAATATTGTCAACTATAGTAAATGCAAGTAGTCTTCACTTAACAACCACAATTGTGCCTGGAATTTTAATCATAAGTCATTGTGGTTAAATGTGATTTGATTTTATGACCATTTTTACTTAGTGCTTAGTGAACAATGTGTTGCCTGGGTTCAATAATAATTAATTTCTGTAATTGAGCAATATGTTAGTTGATAATATATTTCCTTGAGCCTCTCTTCTTCCAGTAATATTCTCCTTTTGTCTACATTAAACAAATATAATTCTTAATACTTTCAATACATACAGAGTTGGGTATAAACATTTTTCTAGTATTGGTACATATAACAATGACATCAACATATAACATCTTTTCTAATCAGTTTATGTTTCAATTGTATTTATAGAAGTCTTCGTATTAAGTCATTAAATGTCCTGTTTTCAAGATTCTTATTTAAGCTTAATTTCCCTCAGTATTGAAACCACTCTTTATCAGTCTTAATTTTCTCAAAATTCATTACCTTTGAATATCCAAACTTTTCATTCAAATACACTGTCTCAATATTTTTACATTTCATATATTATAAAAAGATTATATTACTTATATATCTTATCCCTCTTACTATAGGGCCTTTTTATGTCCAAGCTTTGTCTGTTCTTTTAACCATCTAGCAATCTTACTATAAGGCCTCTTTATATCCAAACTTTATATTTTTTTAACCGTATTCAAACAGGTGTTTAGTCATATAGTATTTCATCTGGTAAGCTGAATCATATCTCTTAAATCTAATTCTAATCTTCTTTTGCCAGGTCGCTTTCCAAATCAGTAGGTTTAGCTTGCCAGGTTGTATTTTTGTAGATATTGTTGGGGATAAAAAAGACAAATTAAGTACAATATTCGTTTTTTGTCTCCCACACTTTAATGATTCTCCTGACAGCTCTTTAATCCATTTTATTAAATCTTCTTTTTTGTCCTCAAGTTTGTTTTTAAATCCTGGAAAATAAAGCATCTTTTTTATTTTCTTTGTTGTAGCAAAATTTTGCGGATTTTCTTTTGTTTGTATTAAGTTGTAGTTCTCTTCATTTGTAGCTTCCATATTTAAGTCATTTTCCTCTGATCTGTATTCTATTGTCTGATTTATTTGTTCATTCTTTATCGTCATTTTTTGAACATTGTTTAATTGTGAGTTTAGGTTAGAGATATGTTCATTTATGTTATGAAAGTTATTTTTAATCTCATAATGATTTAAGATAATTGTCATTTGAATCTGTCGCAGCATTGCATATATTTTCTACTGGAATGTATTTGCTTTGTCCTGAGCCATTGTTCCTGCAGATGTCTGATGTTCCATGCTGGGGTCTTCAGCAGGAGGCGTTAGGTGTGGTTTTCTGTCACTTTTAGATAAATATACACCATCCATTTTGTCTCCCTTCTCTAAGTAGTTTTTCACCGATACCATAGTCTCTTTAATTAGCTTTATCAAACCAGCCCATCTTAAAATCCAAACAACCAAAACTTGTGTAGTTCTTATCTTTATATATGGTTTTTGAAATCCAATATGTTTCCAATTATCAAAATACTGAAAGCGGTATTTTGTAACAGTTCTTTCTTTTCTTCTTTTATGATTATCAGCCAGCCAAGATTTCAGTCCAAAGTATTTAACCACCTGAAAGCTTTCCAGTAACTTCCCCTTTAGGAGATTAACCAAAGGCCGAGGTTTTTCTTTCTCTGCAAACAGTTCTTAAACTTAAAAATGCAGCTCAGTGTGTTTATAATCCCAGAAGGTCAGCAGTTTCTAAACATATATAATTTTACTCTGTAGTAGATAGTCCAATGCTTTGTTCCCAGCTGTTTTTTGCTATTTCTGGGCATCTTGCCAAATTCTGAGTCAATGCAGCTATAGTTTTCGCTAATCATCCACTAGATGTCAGTAGCTGTTCATTTTCCAGCTTTTAAAGCAAAGTGTTATTATTTTTTTTATAATTTCATCAATACTTTTTCATGTATGGAATTTTAACAGTTATCTTAGTTTTCAAATTTATCCAGACTGTAGTATTTTTAACCTCATTTCAATATATTTTTGTTCCCCATAAGAGTTTAATTTGCCGCTTCCGTCTATGGGAGGATGGAGGTGTAGTCCTCTCCCTTCTCACTTTGGGAGGATTTTTGCTTCTTGGGAATCTTTTCCAGGAAATCAGATACAAAATAGGAGAGAGAAAGTCGAATTCCTCACCCAGTTTCAAGCATGCTGTTCACCATTGTTTTGGTTAGTGCCTTTGAACTTCGGCTGCAAGTAGCTTGGGCTGGTCACCGAGGTGTGGCCAGCCTTTCTTCTCTTGGGTTAGAGAGCTTTCCCCGGATTGAGCAGGATGGCCGCCGTAGTTCTGTGATCATCGAGGCGCCCCTCTTTCTTTGGGGTGACTTTAGACCCATTTAGGGTACCCTGGCAGGGCGAAAGTAACCGTGGGGTGCGGAGCTCCTCAATCCCTCAGCCATGCACTACGGCGCAGAACCAGGAGTCCAACATGTAGTCATTTAGTGAACCATGTGGTTGTTAAGCAAATCCATTCTCCCAAATGGGCAGTTTTTGCCAAAAACTGTCAAAAAACATTGGAAAGTCATGTGACATAAATGTGAGCCAGTTGTCAAATGCCTAAAACACAATCATATGTACAGCAGTTATAACTTCAAGGATGAGGCAAAAATTCAGAGAACAGCAATTAAGTTGATCAGAGGCCTGGAGACTAAAACATACGAAGAACGGCTGCAGGACTTGGGTTTGGCTAGTCTAAAGAAAAGAAAAAATAGGGGAGACATGATAGCAGTATTCCAGTATTTGAGGCGCTGCCACAAAGAAGAGAGGGTCACATTATTCACCAAAGCACCAGAGGGAAGGACAAGAAACAATGGTTGGAAACCAATCAGAGAGAGAAGCAACCTGGAATTAAGGAGAAACTTCCTGACAGTGAGGACAATTAACCAATGGGACAGCTTGCCTCCAGAAATTGTGGGTGCTCCATCACTGGAGATTTTTAAGAAGAGTCTAGACAGTCACTTGTCTGAAATGGTATAGGTTCTCCTGCTTGAACAGGGGACTGAACTAGAAGACCTCCAAGGTCCCTTCCAGCTCTATTCTATTCTATTCTATTCTATTCTATTCTATTCTATTCTATTCTATTCTATTCTATTCTATTCATATCTTTGATTAGTCATTAAGCAAGGACCAGCTGTAGGTGGGAGGGCCAGGAATGGTTAGTGCTTGGATGGGGAGCTATGGGGAATGTTTCAGAACCAAACCATGTTTCTGAGGGAAGTAAACAAACAAACAGCATCCTGAAAGAAGGCAGTGACAATCTCCTTTGTTGTTGTTTCCTAAAAACACTGAGTGGATGTTTCTGTGGCATTGTACCTTTTCAGTGAAATTCTATAAGAAATGCAAGGGAAACGGGGAGCAGGGATTGAGACTCCCAGTGGGATAAAGTGTACAGTTGTACTATATTTGAATTTCATTGTCGGAGATTAGCTGAAACAGACTGCTTTTCTTAATGACAGTCCACTAAAGCTTTCTGGCATGATTTGGATACCCGGTGCATCCTTTTAAAGAGGGAATGATTCATTTCTTTTCCAGACGATTTTCCCAAACCCAAAATTATCGTTGAACCAGAAACTACTATCGCTGTTCTTGGCAAAGACATTCGTCTCACCTG
Organism: Protobothrops mucrosquamatus; assembly: GCF_001527695.2. NCBI lineage: Eukaryota > Metazoa > Chordata > Lepidosauria > Squamata > Viperidae > Protobothrops > Protobothrops mucrosquamatus. Next base: position 92,188 of record NW_015388310.1, read on the forward strand.
CTCCGCAGCCAGTAGCAGCAGCTCTCCGATGACCTTTGCTTGGAAGAAAGACAACGAGATTCTTCACCATGCCGAGATGGAGAACTTTGCACACGTCCGAGCCAGGGATGGCGTGGTGATAGAGTACACAACCATTCTGCACTTGCGCCGTGTCACTTTTTCTCACGAGGGACGCTATCAGTGCATCATTACCAATCATTTTGGCTCTACCTATTCTCAGAAATCTCAGCTTACCGTTAATGGTGAGTGAGGGGAAATGTGGCTTGAACATTGTTTGCATTCTAGAAATTAGCTTTTCCTATGTTTATTATAATGTTGTTAAACGGCTTCCTTTATCCTGAAAACGTTCCAGATATGTACACTTCAACTTCCAGAATTTTCCAGCTAGGATTTGCTGAGTTTCTGAGACCTAAAGCCTGGAGGCACCCAACTTGGAGAAAGTGACCCAAGCCTCTCTCTTTCTAGATGCAAGTATTAGAACAGTGTTTCTCAACCTTGGTAACTTGAAGATATGTATAGACTTCAACTCCAAGAATTCCCCAGCCAGAAAGCTAACTGGAGAATTCTGGGAATTGAAGTCCACACATCTTAAACTGTGAAGGTTGAGAAACAATGTGTTAAAGCAGGGGTATCAAACTAGCGGCCCGCGGGCTGGATGCATCACACGCAGGCTCCGCAAAGGCAAAAAACGTCACGATATATCAAGATACATCATGTGATGCAATCAAGTTTGAAACCCGTGTGTTAAAGCATAGCAACGAAAAGGGAAATGACTCCAAAGTGTTGTGAACACCAGTAATATTTCCCTTCGAGTTTATCGCACAAAGGACTGGTTTGCCATTGTGTAAAAATTATTCCCCTGGACAAGTGGTGGGAGTTAAGATGCATCAAATCTTAATAAACATTGGCTTGGCTCATTGGGATTTTTCTCATTGCCTTTATTTAAGTGTTAGTCTCTGGAACTTCTTAAATGAACTTAAAACACTCCTTTGGAATGCCGTGTTTTAATTTTAACTCGTAATGTCTGAACGCTGGTGTGTAAGCTCCATTGAACGAAGGAGTTGAGCTGTGTGGTCAAATTGCATCCCTATAAATGTCTGTCTTTTTTTTTCCAAAAAAGCCTGTTCCACATTTTTGTAGCAAGTTAGAGGACGTTAACATGCTATAGTAAAAAAAAAAAAAAAAAGAGTTTGAGTCCTATTTGCATTTGAGCTGCCCAGCCAATATTCTTTACTAGCTTGGGGTACACTCACTCTCTTTTATCTTCCACAGTGTTGCCATCTTTCCTCAAAACCCCCTATGACATTGCAGCCCGTACTGGAACAACTGCTCGGTTGGAATGTGCTGCTCGTGGGCATCCCCTTCCGCAGATTGCTTGGCAGAAGGACGGAGGGACAGACTTCCCCGCAGCTCGGGAACGCCGCATGCACGTCATGCCCGACGACGATGTCTTTTTCATTACTGACGTGAAGATAGACGACATGGGTGTTTACAGCTGCACCGCTCAGAACTCTGCAGGTTCCGTGTCAGCCAATGCCACCCTGACCGTGCTGGGTAAGAAACGCTTATACATCAAAGAAAAGTTTGTTAGATCATCTTTACTGCACAAATGAACAGTAAATCCAAAAGGATCCCCTAAGGAAATGCACAGAAAGTTAAGAAAGTAAAATTTAAGGATGCAAAATTTGAAACTCTTTCACTCGGGAGCAATAAATCAAGTGGGTAAGTATAGGATATGGGACAGATGCCTGGATTGGTCATAGAATGGGAGCTGGTTGCCAAACAACCAAAATGTGATTTTGTGATTGGGAGAGGAGAATTAGCCATCAGAACTCTGGAACTAGGTTGTAAGTCTGCTAAGTGACGCGTCATTAAGTGGAGTTCAGAATGGAAGAGTATGCATCTTGTAACAGAACTCTGAATGTCAGAATGCTCCTTCCTATGTTATCAGAAATAGGATGACATCACTTATGTGGTACCATTTCTTTTTGGAATCTTGTAGAGACTCCAAGTTTGGTTCAACCATTGGAAGACCGTGTTGTGTCTGTTGGTGAAACTGTGGTTCTGCAGTGCAAAGCAACTGGAAGTCCACCTCCACGCATTAACTGGCTGAAGGGTGACCATTCTCTGACTGTTACCGAAAGGCATCACTTTACACCAGGCAATCAGCTGCTTATTGTCCGGAATGTTGTGTTAGAAGATGCTGGAAAGTATACATGTGAAATCTCAAATACAGTCGGAACAGAACGGGCACACAGCCAAGTTAGTGTATTGCCTTCACTTGGCTGCCGGAAAGATGGAACCACTTTTGGAATCATGACCATTGCTGTAGTCTGTAGCATCGTCTTAACATCTCTGGTTTGGGTGTGTATCATCTATCAGACCCGAAAGAAGAGTGAAGAATACAGTGTCACAAACACAGGTTAGTCCATAATAATTGTTTTTGGTGGCCAGAACATTAAATCATAAGAAATAACTTCCTCATCTTCAACGAGTACAACATTCAGAGCTTGAAAAGCAGAATGGCTTTGTTCTTCTGCATATATATACAGTATATAGTGGGCAGTTCCAAGTGGAATTGCTAAGTATTTGCCTAATTTGTAGATTTGTCTTCATGCATTCCAACCCATCCTTCCAAGAGATTGCACATTCCCTAAGCGTACCTTTATGTATCAGCAGTTTTGACTATTATCCTAAATATGCATTGAAGCATACCTTGGTACAAAGCCATCCTTGCTCAAAAATTTGAATGCTGTTAAAGTCAAATGCTATGATGCTCTTTTTCCATAAATTGGTAAACTCAAAAATAAGATTCAAAAAGCATTGCAGTAATTTGAATACAAGCCTTATCATTATCTGCTGCTTGTTGATCTCTGTGCTCTTACTTTTGTCAAAGGTAATGTACTTGCCAACCAAAAAAGGGGTATTATTACCTAAAAATGAAAACTGCCCCATCTCAGAACTGTAAAACAGAAGGCACGGTTTTGATTAAATTGTTGCTGATGTGATGTATGATAAAGCTGTAGTTGTTTGGTTCAGGTTAGAGTCCTTGCTCTTGAAATGTGACTCCAAAGGGGATGCAGACCTTGCTCCATAATGACCATGATTCACCCGTCAGCTGATTTTTATGGCCCATGATTAGGCCAGCAAGTTAAGAGCAAATCAGTGGCATCCCCTCTTCATTGGGAATGCAACGGGAATATCTCAGTTAATTTTATACTGATGGGGTAAATGTTTAGGGCAGCCCCCAGAATGCTGCTTATTTCTGGAACCTATAAAATCTTTCCTGGTTAATGTAATTTCCAGACATTCCCAGCCATCATTTAATATTTGGGGGGGGGGATATAATGGTGCCTAGAACTGGTCTCTATACCATTCCCAGTTTGTTTAGATCAGGGCTAGGCAATTACAGTCACTTGATGACCTGTGGACTTCAGCTCCCAGAATTCCCGAGCCAGCATGGTTTCTGCTGTTTTCGAATTTCAACATTTTGTGACATTGGCTCTTTACTTTTTCTCTCTTTTTCCTGTTTTTCAAGATGAGACCATTGTACCCCCTGATGTGCCAAGCTATCTTTCCTCCCAGGGGACACTTTCAGATCGACAAGAAATAGTTGGGAGAGTGGAAAATGGCCAACAGCCCAATGGCCAAATCCAGAGCAACGGTACGTTTTGGGAAAAACAGGGCTGTGTCTATTTTTTGGTGGGGTTTTTTTGCAAGAGATAGGGGCCAAAAACTCAGAGGTGCACTGTTATTAAAACTATTACAAATTGCTTTTCTGTTCAGAAAAAGCACAGCAGTTTCTTCTGCTCTTCAAGGGGGCTTACACAACTGACACATAACAAAAGATGAGAAAACAGTTAGGCTATAATAAAGTAAGCAGCAGCCTATATTTGCAGTTTTGACTGAGGAGGAAAAAGCCATAAATCTGTAGAGTTTATCACTGATCACCAGACATTTCTGTATGTACACAGTTAGCCCTTAACATCCAGTTTTGGTCACCACAATGTAAAAAAGATGTTGAGGCTCTAGAAAGAGTACAGAGAAGAGCAACAAAGATGATCAGGGGACTGGAGGCTAAAACATATAAGGAACGGTTGCTGGAATTGGGTATGTCTAGTTTAATGAAGAGAAGGACGAGGGGGGACATGATAGCAGTGTTCCAATATCTCAGGGGCTGCCACAAAGAAGAGGGAGTCAAGCTATTCTCCAAAGCGCCTGAAGGCAGAACAAGAAGCAATGGATGGAAACTAATCAAGGAGAGAAGCAACCTAGAACTAAGGAGAAACTTCCTGACAGTTAGAACAATTAACCAGTGGAACAACCTGCCTCCAGAAGCAGTGAATGCTTCAACACTGGAAGTCTTTAAGAAGAGACTGGACAGCCATCTGTCTGAAATGGTGTAGGGTTTCCTGCCTGAGCAGGGGTTGGACTCGATGACCTCCAAGGTCCCTTCCAACTTTTATTATTATTATTATTATTATTATTATTATTATTATTATTATTATTATTATTATTATTATTATTATTATTATTATTATTATTATTATTATTATTATTATTATTATTATTTAGTGAGACCATTCAAAATTACAATGTCAATAAAAAAAGTGAGCATTTTTTATACTTATGACCATTGCGGCATCCCCATGATCAAAATTTGGATGCTGGGCAACTGGCTCATATTTATGACGGTTGCAGTGTCTCGAGGTCATGTGATCCGCTTTTGCGATCTTCTGACAAGCAAAGTCAATGGAGAATCCAGATCCACTCAACAACCGTGTCACTAACTTAACAACTGCACTGATTCACTTAACAACTGTGGCAAGAAGGCTCATAAAATGGGGCAAAATTCACTTAATAAATGTCTCACTTAACAACAGGAATGTTGGGCTCAATTGTGGTTGTAGGTCGAGGACCACCTGTACTCTACTTCAGTCTGTCTGCTAATTATACAGCACTATACAGGTTGTCCTCAGTTTATGACCATGAAAGATATCAGGGGCACTAAAGCTGATAATCACATTAGTACAGTTAGTCCTTACATAGCAACCATTTGAAATTACGATGGACCTCCCCAGGAGTACTTACGACCTGGTTCCAAAATTCTGACACTCCTCCCCCCCCCCCGCAATCATGTGTTGGGCACTTGGCAACCAGCCCATATTCACGGCCATTTGCATCAGCCCGTGGTCATGTGACCGTGTTGTATGACGGTTTTGCAAAAACGGGCCCATAGCATACCACTGGCTTGCTTAATGACTGCGAGTTCACTTAATGTCCGTGGCATTCACTTAATAACTGCTGCAAAAAGATCCTAAAACTGCATTGGTCACATGGGTGACCTGTTTTACGACAGTCACAACTTACAAGCAGGCTCCACTACAGTTGTAAGTCAAGGGACCGACCGTAATCCATGCAGGCATCAGGCAGATGTAATCTGCTAACTCCCTCAAATGAACTTTGCAGTCTTCTCTACCTGTTCCATATTCTGTAAGATGAGAGTATCGTTATCTGTAAAAGTTGGCCACGCCTGCAATTTGACAACATTTTTATCATTTGGTTACAGGTGTTTGCCAGCTCATTAGAGGAAGGGATGCAGAGGGTGATGCTCACTCTGTCATTTACCGACAGCCAAAGATATGCTTAGGCTATGATAAAGAGTCATGGAGAGGAGAGGACATTCCCGATAGGATGCTTCTTACAGACAATACAGGTATGGGAAGTGCTTCAATTTTCTTTCATAAAGAGACACAAAGCAAACTGGGGCAACAGTTTTTAACTTTGAAAAATGTTCATCTGTAACAAGGGACACTTTTTTTCAGTGATATGGTCTCTCCATCTGTTTTACTAAATAGCAGACTGTCAGTAATGATTATACTGTAAAAAAAACCACCTACAGTTGTATAATTTACATATTCTCTTAAACATTTATTTATAAAAAAAAAAACCTGTGGAGCTACCTGTCTCACATACATAATGATTCTGGTGCAGTTCACAACAACCAGAAAAGCAACAATATAAAAACATACTGTAGCCTTTCCACCAAGGCACCAGAACCACCGATACAGTCTTCACCCCATCCTAACCTAAGGATTATTATTGACAAGTAGAAGTTGCTAAAGAAGAAACGACGAGTAGACAAGGAAGTTTAGTGTGCTTTGAGGTGTGGATCCTGTCATTTCAAAAAGAAGAGTATAAATCTCAGAGTCTTTCAGTGATATTTTGTACTGAGTCAGGTGGGTTTTTTTTATTGATATTCATAGCAACACGTAGTTATTTCAGTTAGATGTATTGGCCCACAGCCCTCCAAGTGTAGATACATTTTACAAATAAGGCAGAAGAAAAATGGGTAGAGAAAGTGGCCCAAGAAGGCCATTATTTAAAGAAGAGGTAAACAAGCTTCTCCTACAGAATTCCAACACATTCATGTACGGGAGCACAAATACACACTCCCATGCATACATACAAGTAGCTTTCTTTTGCAATCACACCTCCAGAATTTTACTAAGGTTTATTCTTCCCTGCCACATTTCTGCTTCAGATTATACTCTCTTTGTCTGATTGTTCAGCTGCACATGTTGCTAAACCTATCTTCCTTAACTCAGTAGCAATTTTCCATTATAGAACATTTTTAATAATGGTTCATTCTTGATGGTGATAATGAGCTAAAGTATACAGATTTCATGACACGCTTTTTAAAAAAAATGCATCTCAAACTTGTTTTGCATAATTTATTATTTGTCATAAAAAGTCCAAGCAATTTTTTTCTTGAATGCTAAGATCACTTGAAAACATACCTCTAAATACCTTTAACGTGCCATGTGCAAGAGTTGCAGAATTGGGAAATAGGAACACGTTTATTTCGAGTAAGACTTGGGTTACTTGGGAAGCTATATCCATATCTTTGGCTTTTTTTGTAAAGGTGGTCCTTGACTTACAACCACCACTGAGCCCAACATTTCCATTGTTAGACAGGTAGTTGTTCAGTGAGCGTTGCCTTTCTTTCTTGCCAGAGGTGTTAAAGTGAATCACTGCAGCAGTTGTTAACTTAATAATGTGGTTGTTAAGTGAATCTGGCCTCTCCATTTATTTTGCTGGTCAGACGGTTACAGAAGGGGATCACATGACCCCGGGACCCTGCAACCGTCATAAAACACGTGCCAGTTGCCACGCATCTAAATTTTGACCATGTGACTCTGGGGATGCTGCAATCGTCATAGGTGTGAAAAATGGTCATAAGTCATTTTTCCCCAATGCTGTTGTTAGCTTTGAACGGTCACTAAACAAAGGGTTGAAAATCGAGGACTACCTACAGTTCAAAAGAATTGTGGCATATGCCTACTCAGCTCTGTGGAACAATGAAGGGGGCTCTCTAGCATGAAACACAAACACAAAACTCCAGAATTCCTAACCAGTCATCCTTGTTAATTGGGAATTTGGGCCACTGACCCAGAATAATATACTTGGCCTACCTATCAGTAACGGGTAGACTCATGAAACCATTGGCATTTCTTCTACCTGAATATAATTCCAGTTTGTTACATTTGTCTTCTTTTCTACCTCAAGCCTATAGCTTGCCTGCCGCTTATACTGACTATGAGGGAAGTGTGGATACCAAGAACATTTATCCCAAGGATCCAGATTACTATTCTCTGGCTGCAGAGGCCAGGACTCCGAATACTTCCAGTAGCAAGGAGCCTGACAAGCATGATGGTGCACTTACTGCTAACTGTCCTAGCCCTCTAAAATGCAGCACGAGTACGGACAATAGAAAACCAGATATCAGTGGCACTATTTACCCTAGCAATCATGACAGGATGTCAGCGGCTTGCCCAAGCAAGTCACCTCTAGAGGACAGCAAAGGTATGTGCCTATTTTTTTTTTAATTTAGTTCTTAAAATACCTCCCACGCTTTCCAGATTACCAGTCACTCATTCTCATCTCTCTCGTAAGGCACCTGACTAGAAAGCGGGAAACTGTTTCTAGTCCCGCTTTAGGCATGAAAGCCCAATGGGCTGACCTTGAGCCAGTCACTCACTCTCAGCCCAACTCGCCAGAGTTGTTTTTGTGGCGACAATAGAGGGAGGAAAGTACATTGGTTACGTTCGCTGTTCTGAGTTATTTTTAAAAAGAAAAAGTTGAGATATAAATAAATATCTCTGCATTTAAAATGGCAAGATGGGTGATGGACAGATATAAGCTTTAAGTAGGACTAGTCTCTTTGCTGCCATTTAGTGGCCATTCGGATTGTTCTAGCCGAGATACGGTAACCCTAGCTTAGGTCTGTTTCAAATTGGTCCATCCTTTTCCTCAAAATGATCCCTTTGTAGTTGTTATCTTATATTTGGTTTTTCTTCTAGAAGCACATAGGAGCCCTCTGGAAAATAAACAAGATTGGCTCTTGTTTTTCTTTTTTTAGTCAGCATTTTTGCCCAGGAGGACTGTTGGAGTGTAGAAACCAAACTATTTCTGGCAAAGAATATAAGAACTGAGTATTTTAGTAAAGAGGAAAAAAAATAGATTGCTACAGTAAACCTATTATCCAGAAATTATCATAAAACAGTAGAACAACAAATCTAAATCAAAGTTTTGTGTAGTGGTATGGCTCAATAAGAGGATTTAGTAACCTGGAATGTAAATGAAGAGTTGACATTCCTTTAAAAATGAACATAACATTTTTATGCTTGACCCTCAAATATGAAAATAATTAGAGAAGCAAAGTATATCTTGGGATATCACGTAAGACGTATGTAAGAAGAGAATTTGGCAGGAACATCTGCCTCCCTAGAGCCACAAGTGCAATAGAGCAGAAGGAAGAACATTAACACAGGCTGTAGAAAAGGCCCTTCTATGTTTTTTTTTTTTGTGGTTTGATTGTGTAAATAACCTAAAATAGAGAGTTTATACCAACTTAACATTTGGTGATAAAATTCTGATGATCATTGTCCCTAATTCATTGATTTGGCCTCCATAAGGTTTAATTGGTCTATATATTCAGGAGAAAGGCTGAGATTAGGTAATTCCTCCATACAAGTCTGATACCAACAAAATTGGCAGCTGTCTATCAGTACAACCTTGCAGAATCAAACAGGTTTCTGAAGGGTGAAGTTAATCTTGCTCCAAGCTGTCCTTAATGGTTGGTACACTAGCTTCAAGCCTCAAAACTGCATTAGGAACACATTTTGGAGACTTGAACAGAGTCCAAAGAAAGTTTGATTGAATGGTTTACAATGCCTGTAGGTTTATAAATAGGCCAGGTTGAATGCCATACAATAGTCGAGGAGCTATTTTAGCGGTAAACAATTTAATTGCTGCTGGAATGTAATTTGCCTCGGGGTGTATATAAAACTGGGTTATAGCTAATGTAGTCCTTTGGGCAGTAGAAGTGACAGAACTACCCAAACTGCTGATCTTCTAGAAACCTGAAAGTCTATACTGAATTACTTGAAACATTTAACTTATTCTAATGGATAAGCAAGCCAGGTTCTAACCAGGATGATCTAAGATATACTACTGCTTAGTGCTATAATATATGGCCAATAAATATGTAAATCATTCTGATCTGACTTTATACACAGGCTTCATTGATTTTAAAGCAATGTTCAGTTAGTACTCTGGGACATATTGAGTAATTACAAAAAATCAATATGTTTAGCTTTCCCTGATAGAAAACGCACAAGTGATAATTGATTCTCATGCACTAGAAACGATTGCTCAGGTCTGCCAAATGGTTGCAAAAGTTTCCTTATTTAAAGCAGGCCTCGGTCAAATTAGCAATAGGATTTAGACTTATACACCGCCTCACAGTTCTTTACATCATCTGCGCGCGATGGGGCGTGAGGGCGGAGTCTTGTCCCTGCTACCCGGCTGCCATGTCCTTGGCTGTGCTGCCCCACTCAGGCTACATCCAGGGGCAACTCTCCTCGGGGGGGGGGGCTGCTGGTGAGGAAGGGACCATCGGGGGAGGTGGGGCTGGGGCGATGGCACGTGTGCCACAGAGAAGGCTCTGAGTGCCACTCACGCGTGCCATAGGTTCGCCACCACTGGACTATAGAAATACTCTATAGCAGGGTGGGCAATTAATTTTCCCAAAGGACCACATGAGCAACCGGGACTGTTGTGGAGGACCAAACCAACAGCTCCTGGTTGTGCTCTGCCCACTCATTTGCATGGCCATGCTTCGACCAAGGCAGTGGTGGGTGGCCAAGCCCACGTCTCCTCACATGACTGTTACCACCGCCGTGTTAGGCTGCTTCAGGTGAGGGGTGAGTGCTGTGCAGTTGCAGAAAAGCGCTTTCTCTCCTTGCTCTCCTGCATCCGCCAGCCAACTGAAGGAGCGCATGGTGACTGCACAGTTTCTCCTCCCGCCCCCGTAGCACATTTATTTGCATGTGATTTCTAATTTCCAATTCACCTCTAGCAGGCTGGACAGGGACAGCCAATGGCCTGTGGACCATGAAAGGCCCAGGTCTGCCCTACAGCAAACGTTCTCTGGCATCAAATACAGCCCAAGTTAAATTGTGAATGGAAAAATCAAAGCCAGATACAAATAAGATTAAGCAGAATTAGATTTTACTTATACTTAGTTAGGCCTCTGTACAGAGAAAGAGGAGGTGGTAGAGATTGAGAGCATAGTTTGAGAAACTCTGTCCTTAAACGTTCTTGCTTTTCATTGTCTTACAGGTCCTTCACAGCTCTTGGCCGACTGTGAGCCTTATAACTGTTTATTGCCTGGTGAAGGCTCTCTGCTACACCGAAAAGAAAGTGCTGAACTATCTGAGGCATTACCTGGGGGAGACGTGCAGCCACGGCTTGTCTCCAATGGGCATTTAACAAGGTCACTCACCTCTCTCCCGGAGTCCAGCCACTGAAAGGCTGACAAGGGACCCGGGAAGCTTGTGAGCGTGCTCCCTCTATCTCTCCCACTTATTTGCACAGAATTATCTAGGCTACTTCTACCTCAAAGTCTGACTGGACAGCTTTGCAAATTAAAGGAAAAGTGACAACTCCGTGAGGTATAAGAAGCAAGCTTGAGTAAGGGAACAGAGCACTGTTTCTGCGTTGCCCGCTTGTAAATAGTTGTTAAAACTTCCCTGAGAAGGATCAGTGGCTCCATGTTGGCTTGCAGATAAAGCACAGAAATGCAAAATGTTACGATGTAAAGTGAAAGAAGTATTTGATAACAAATGTGTACATAAGAGTTTTCATATATATATATATCTATATATATCTATGAATATATATAAATATATATAAATATATATATATCTTTTAACAGAGACTGTTTTATCCCTTGGTGTATGTGTGACTGAGTGAAATTATATAATGCTGACAATGTGCATTGTTTTTTCATTGTTAAGAGTTTTTTCTATTTTTAAATCCTTCCCACCCATCTCCAAGATAAATAGTTCTGGTGTCGTAGTTAAAACTTTTTTGAGGTTGGGACCACAAACTTTACATAGGGAAGATCACACTGATAAAAATGCCCTTTCTATGGTACCCCACTGTAAAGGTGTGCTATTTGAGAGAAGTGCTCTACCATCAAGAGCTGAACAGTTAACCTTCAAAATGTGTGCATGCACAAGTGACATTTCTATTGAGACTACAAGCTGAAGAACTGTGTGTAGGCTCAGACATGGAGCTGAGGAGAGCGTTCAAGCAGATTAGGTGGAATGTGTCATTTGCCCCAGTGTTCTTTGCCAATCACCTCTCTCAAACAGGTAGCATTGAACTGGTTCATTAGTTTAATTATCTTCTCAGAGATATTGATAGCACAATGGTGTACAACACGTTTCTTCTGTAGACTTGCTCCCAAGTGAATCCATAGGATTGTAATGCTCTGAGCTTAAAGAGCAAACTGAAGTCTGCTCTTGTAACATTGCTGTGCAGGGGTGAGCCAAATGCTCCAAGGATCTCTTCAATACCTACTTTTTGAAACATGACTGAATCAGTGGCAGAGTTTCTAGTTGGTGTAAATTGGGCTTGCGCCAGAGAAGGGAGTGGCAGTAAACAGGAATTTTTTAGGACAGCACATTGCAACATTCTAGCACTATGGTGACTTCTGGAATATATGCCTATCTATACAATTTCAACCTTAAAGTAGATGCAAGCAATCTTGTGTAAAATCCTGACTTCTGTTTAAATATTAAATGTTCATTGCACTAGCAATGATCCTTGTGGAACAACATTAAACTGCCAAGCTCCCCTCAAAAAGCAGAAGGAGTAAGAAGATTATAGAGACGTCCTCATGCTGTTTTATTTCTCATAGGAACTTATTAATGTTTTCTCTTGGCACCTTGGCACCATTTTTAGAGATTTCAAAATATATTGCTAATATTGCTTATGCAGTAACCTGACACACTGAACAATCCTTTTTGCACACGCACACCTAATTTCCTTTTCTTTTCAAGTCAGACTTAGAATTCAGGTTCATAGATAGTTGCTCAAATTCTGAAAGTCTTCTCTGTATTGAGAAAGACTTTTGACAAGATCTATCAAGGAGAATTATTCAAAAAGCGTGGATCCCCTTAGGCCAGGGGTAGGCAACCTTGGCTCTTTTATGACTCGTGGACGTCAACTCCCAGAATTCCTGAGCCAGCATTGCTGGCTCAGGAATTCTGGGAGTTGACGTCCACGAGTCATAAAAGAGCCAAGGTTGCCTACCCCTGCCTTAGGCTACTCTGCTTTAATTTTTACACAGTTTTAAATTCAGTTAAGTGTCCAACACAAATGTGAACACATACATGAAAACTGTTTTTATAACCTAAGAGTGGATTTTAAAAATAAAATTGCTATCTTTTTTTTTTTTATATTGGTACTATGTAGTTCCCAAAAGTCATTCTCCACCCCACTTGACCAATTGTAGCTCTGACCCAAAGTTGGTAAACATAGATTAGGACATTGTCTGTAGGGCAACATCAAGTTATGTGTGTTCTCCTCATTTTCTTTACCTTGACTTAAAGGCCAGTTTCAGAGAAATAAAGATAGGAAACATGATTTAGTTTAGGATATTAGGAGTTCATATTAGGGGCATAATATAACAAATGCTTTATTTGTGGGAAGGGCAGAATGGACTTGATCTACTTTGAAACACCAAGGAAAGCTTTTTGGTATGTTCTTCTATTAACCAGATTGACTGTAAAGGAAACTTCGACACCAGATTTTTCTCCTGGAACTCTATTAAATAGGCATTAGAAGGCCATCTGGCACAGGTTATTTCTCTGTTGTGAGGTTTAGTATCTTGCTACAGCAACTGGATAGGAAACCACCAGAGGCTTTGGTGTGCCATGTGCAAGCCTTTTTCTACATAATTTTGTGAGCAGAGGGCTTTCTCTAATAAGAAAGCTGTGGTAAAACATACTATCTCCCTTTAAGTAAGGGAGAGCTTTTAAATATCTGATTACTATGGCATCAAATTACTCTTCCTTCTCCTTCAGTTGGCGGAAGATGTATAGCTTTGTAAGACAAGTTTTGTATCTGCTTTTTAGCTGAAGCTGAACTTTCTGAAGTAATGCATCATTTCACCATCTCCCTATCTCCAGACAATAAACATACTCGGACTTTGGAATAGGAGTCCAATGATATAAGGTGCCAACTTGTAGCTTATTTGGTGATTTTAAAGAAAACGGATCAGCTAATAGGGAAACATATTCAGGGTGCATTTTTCGCCTCGTTCATAGAGAGAGTAAGTGACATGCTTTTTAAAGAAAAGTGAACTTGTAAAGGTTTGGTTACTAGATGAAGAAGGTAAAGGTGAAGAGAAATGGGGAAAGGCATAGGAAAAAGGTATCACCATTGGAATTGCTAAGCACACTTGCCATATTAACATTTTGGAAAATTTAGTTTTGGATGTTTAAATGTTACTTCCACTAAATATGTGAATCTGCTGCTTCTGAGAGGCAATGTGAAAGAGGAAGTATTAATTTTTGTGTAAAAAGTTATTTATTTATTAGACTAATGTGGTACAATGTTGTACATTGAGAATACATTGTAAAGATATTGGAAGTGTTTAACAAATGGCATTGAAGTGTCTTTAATAAAGGTTCATTTATAATACCAATTATTCTGCCTTGATTAATTAATCTGTTTTTTTTATAATTTGGTTTTGAGAGAAGTAAAATGAAATTCTGCATTGCTACGCTTCCTGGATTTTGAAGACTTTTTAAAAGGCTATGACTGTTTCATAATCCACTAATAATGGGTTAGGATGACCAAATGGAACTCGTGTTTGAATATCAATAGAGTATTTATAGCTCAGAGTTGAACAATGAGATTCTTAGTGCTTTCTTGAGTTTGGTCCAAGTAGTGGTAGAAGGGAGTGGGATGTGAACATCAAGGACCTCACAGTTGTATTTAAATAATTAGGATCATGGACATGGTCCATTTCTGAGTCATTCACTCCACTAGTTCAATGAAATACCTGTTATCTTTAATGAGTTTGGGGTGATTTAATTGCCAATTTTAGCCAATGTCCTACTATCTTGTCTCTAATGCTGTTGTCACCCAGAATCATCCAGTTCCTATTGGAAGAGTCGGATCTGGTTAGTCCATGGATACAGGACTATTTGGAAAATTTAGGACTGTAGGATAAACTGGTGGTGGTGTTTTTTTTAAGTGTTAACTTTGGAGAATTGCAATAGCTACCCATTAACAGAAAACTGCTTAGAAGTGTCTGTGTTATGTCACCCGGAATTGAACTCAGCTTGAAGGAGATGTCTTCTGAATGACAAGAAACTTATACCTCAACCACCAATTAGGTGGTTCCCTTGAGCAAAAGACAGTCTCACTTATATTTATTATTATAATAATAATAATAATAATAATAATAATAATAGTAAAGTTGGAAGGGACCTTGAAGGTCATCTAGTCCAACCCCCTGCTCAGGCAGGAAACCCTATACCATTTCGGACAAATGGCTGTCCAGTCTCTTCTTAAAAACTTCCAGTGTTGGAGCATTCACCGCTTCTGGAGGCAGGTTTCTACCTCCTTATGTCCAATTCTGCAACGTCTGGGTTTGAAAGAAGCTTGGTGTGAGTTCAACAGTGCCTACTTTTGAGTAAAAAGTATAGGATTGTGTTTTCACTGAGTTAAACTTTACAACAGATTAACCAGCAACTCTGAAGGGAAGACATTCAAATTCTGCAGGAGATAGTATGAGGTCAGCAGAGGACTTTTGAAATGGCTGGATTTCAAGAAGCCGACACAAAAATTAACTCACTAATGAAAGAAAGCAAGAAAATGTCAATAGGCATTTTTCTTAGTTTATGTCAGGCTCCCTTCCCTGCCAGGGTTATTTTTTTAGATTCTTTTAATTAAAGTAGCTAAGTGGAGCTAGCCTGCTGCACAATGAAATGCAAACAACATTTTTGTTTTCAGTGCCTACATAGGCCCTATAGGTATTCTTCGAAAATGCAAATAGTGAACGGCAACAACCCAATGCTTGGTCTGGAAGTATACCAACAGGCAAAACCCAGGTAGACAAAAGTAATCTGGGGTGAATAGCTCTTTGGGGTGAGCCATCATTATGGCAGTCAAGGTCATATATTGGAGTTGGGATGCAGCTCAAAATAGCCCAGATGGTGGCATGCAATCAAAACCTTACAACCCTATGACTTTGACCCTCCTTAAGGATTTGCAAGAGTGCCCTAAAAATTCCCAACGTGTTCTTCAGCCACCAAAGCCACCTTGCCCCTGTGCACTGTGCTCTCTTTGGACTCAGCATCTGTTGTGGTCCATCACTATCCCACTCTGCCTCTCAAACAAGGTCACTCATTTCTGTGACTGTCTCTGGAGAACAGGAATTGAGGTTCTTCCCCCTTCTGGGTATCTTCATTTTTTTCACCTCCTGAAAAACTGATTCTTTGGAAGCAAGGGATGGGAAAGAAAAGAAAAAAAAATGAGCTTGCTCTTTTTTTCATGGGCAACCTTGTTAGGCGGTAAAATAATACAACATTGTACTCAATCAGTACTAAAGAAATTCGAGTCTAATTAAAAAAGGCAGTCTTGCTTATCCAAGCAAGAATGCTGGCTATGCACCTGTAGGTATGAACAGTGGCCTAGATTTTTTCAAATGGGTTTCAAACAAGAAACAAATGGCTTTTTCCCCTTCTATACATTTTAAAAGGAAAGAAAAATCTCATTGCTTCTTCGGTCTGTCCTCCAGAGCATGGCAAGTCTTCAGTCATGTTAATGATGCTGGTTGGGGTGACTCCGATGCCATTCTACGATGAATATGTGTGGCGGCTATGCCATGGAGACCAAGCTGTCATTTGCACATCACGCTCCCTAAAGTGACTGCTAATGATAAGGCTTTTCAGCTCCTTCCTTGGCTGGAGCCCCTAAATAAGTTCTTTGCCCCCCAAAGCTGAATTTTTTGGCAGACTCTTCTCCATGAGCTCACCACTATAGCAGGACTCTCCATACATGGCATTTTTGTTAAGGAAATGGAATTACGGGATTTCTTGTTCTTGTTTAAATAGGGAGCATGAAGTCTGGGCTGCTGAACAGCTGCTGAGCCACAGGAGGCAGGAATGGCAGGGAAAAGGGGAAGGGAGAAATGGGGGGGGGGAGAGGAGAGCAGAAATGTGTGGGAAGTAAAGGAATAACTTCCATGAATATGTGTTTTCTCTTAGAATTAAGGAGGGCTGGCTGGGTGGAATAATGGCTCCACAGCTGTTCCTCTTGACCAAAATCATAAAAGTAAGCTTCGGATCTTGTCATACATCCCAAGAAAGATAAAACCTCCAAGGCTGATCGAAGAGATTCGAGGGACGATGCCGGAAAACAAGCTGGAAGAAAAGGACAAAAGTCATTTGACATTTTAGAAGTTCTACCACTAGGATGTTCTCTCATTCCACTCCCACAAATACTGTAGAGAGGTTCCCCTCCATTTTAAAACTGCTTCCCTGAATGTCAACTTGAGCTCAATTTATTTGTAATTGAGGGCTGCATGAGAGCAGATTTGGGAGCAAGGCTTTCTGAAATGGGTCACTTTAGTGAGGAGAGAGTTGGGCCCCTTCCTTCCTCAAAAAGGGACCATCTAGTTGCAAGCTTCGTGTCAAAAAGCGGCGCACCAGGGGCCAGAAATGAGCTGAGGCCATCACTGTCCTCTCCAAAATAGGGCTCCCCTATACAGTCCCCAACAAGTCCAAATAATGTGACAGAAAAAAGAAAATAATCAAATATAAGAAAGTAAATCAATTTTTAATGTTGAACTCTGGTCCAAATCAAGTTCTTGTTCATGTGTCCAAAATAACATTTTCTTTCAAATTCTGAGAGATGAGTTTATATAAATTCTGCACACGGGTGTTTCCCGATATCTAAAATGTGTGGGTTTATCTCATAAAATATATCACTGAATTATTTTTCACAACAGGCTTCTGCATGTTTCCTGAAAGAGGCATGGATTTGAAAAACGTAGACAAGCATGGGCAACCCAGAAGATCACAAGGGGGTTCATGAGAACTCAAATACAAATTGAATACTGGGAAAATAATAAAAGAACAAATAAAAGGAAGAGGGTCATTCCAGTGAAATAGATACACGAACCCTTTACTCACAATCCATCCTTGCTCAAGGTCTGGGAAAAGAGCCACAACTTCAAGCCTTATTGAAGGGAGCATAGGATTGGGGTTGCTGCAGCACCATGCTTCCTGGTCCCATCAAATGACACTGCTTTAAAATGTGCGACCTGGAGCATGTGCCTTCTGTTGGAACTTAAAAGATGGGAGAATGGTGACAGCCACACCTTATGCCAGGGATTTGTAGATGATAACCAGTACCTTGAACTGTACCTGGAAACCTACCAGTAACTGCTGCAGTTCACAAACAAGGTGTTACATAGGCATACCATGGTATGCCCGTTGATCCCACATTCTGGATCAACTGAAACTGATGCATTTCCAAGACAGCTCAAAACACAGCATATTGTAGTTGTCCATATATGAAGTAAACAAGGCATGAGTAACCATGAAAAGGGCCTTCTGGTCCAAGAAGAGGAACAACTGACACACAAGACAAATCTGTTCAAAGGCCTTCTTGGCTACGGCTGCTACCTGCTTTTCAAGCAAGAGCAGAGAGCGCAGGAAGACACCCAAATTGTGTGCCAGTTTTGCCTGGAAGTAAACCTGGTTTACTTCCATTCAGAAGTAAACCAGGACATCAGAAGAATTATGAATCCACAGCCAGTCTTATCAGAGATCAGTTTAATCCTATTCTTTAGCATCAGGACCCTGATATACTGCAAGGACTGGGTCAAAACTTTCCAAAGTCTCCCCCCACCTGAGTCCAAACACCTCAGCATATTAAACCTCTGCAATTCAGCCTCTACTTTAGTCCTGCAATAACTCAGCACTCTTCATACTGCTCCTTCCAATGCCAACACCACAGCAGTCATTTCAACCCATTGGCTCCATCATCTTCAATAAATCTTGTTAAAGAAGACACTGTGTGCCTCATGCTTGTACTGCTACTTTCAATTTGAAACAACAGCCCAACAGCCTGTTCCATTTTGCTGCGACTACATTTTCTTTCTTTTTTTAAGTTTTATTATTTTTTAACAGAGTTCAATAATAATTATTGAACAAAAATGTGTTGTCTGAGTATCTTATTCACTAATACAAATTAAATTCCTAATCCCTAAATCTTTTCTCTAACCATTGATAAAATAGGTCCCAAGTTTGAAAATATTCTGTTTCTTCTTTTTCTTTCAACCTTAAAGTAAGTATGTCCATTTCCACACAGTCTAATATTTTTTGATTATTTTTGCTTCTGGTGGTATTTCTTTGTTCTTCCAATATTGTGCAAATACAATTCTTGCCGCTGTTATCACATGTAGAATCAAATATGTACTTTGCTTATCAAGTTTTTCTGGCATTACACCTAGTAAAAAAATTCAGGTTTATAGTCTATGTGTTTCTCTAACATTTTTTCTAACCAAGTGTGGATTATTGTCCAATATCTCCTTGCTTTAACACGTCTACACATATGATAATAAGTACCTGGTTTGTGTTTACATTTCCAACATTTCTCTGACGTTTTTAAACATTTTTGCTAATCTTGTTGGTGGCAAATGCCATCTATAAAACATTTTATATAAGTTTTCTTTGTATGAAGCTGACATTGTCAATTTATAGTTTCTTTCCCACAAACTTTGCCACTTTTCTAAGTCTATATTATATCCAAATTTTTTTGCCCATACTATCATTGTCTCTTTTACTTGTTCATCTTCCATTTTGAAATTTAATAAAAAAATGTACATTTTTAATTAACTTTTCATCAGAAGTTAATAATGTCTGATCAAACATACTCTGTTCTTTGTAAAATCCATACTGTTTGATATCTTTATCATATCTGACTTGCGTTTGTAAATGTGAACACCATGTTAAATCGATGTCCTGATTTTCCATCTCTTGCCAGGATTTTAAGTTCCCTTCAGAATTTAGAATATCTTTGTATGTCCATATTTTATCGAGACTGACTAGATTTGGATGTACAAATGCTTCCATTGTTGAAAGCCATCCTGGTATTTTCAAACAAATTTTACATTTTATTTTTTCCCAAGTTAATAATAATGCATTTCTAATGTAGTGGTTTTGGAAGTATTTATGTATTTCATTTTTCCCGTACCATAGAAAAGCATGCCAACCAAGTTGCAGGTCATGTCCCTCCAGATACAGCAATCTTTTATTTTTAAGAGTTAACCATTCTTTTATCCATGTTAACACTGATGCTTGATAATATAAAACCATTTTCTGCTTAT
The DNA here is from genome assembly GCF_001527695.2 of Protobothrops mucrosquamatus. NCBI lineage: Eukaryota > Metazoa > Chordata > Lepidosauria > Squamata > Viperidae > Protobothrops > Protobothrops mucrosquamatus. The sequence continues at coordinate 111,950 of NW_015388310.1, forward strand.
AGAAGACACAGTTAGTTCTGAAAGTCACCTATGGATCATTCTGAGACTGTGTTCAATACTGCTAAAAGCAAATATAATTGCGAATGGTGACAGTTTTTAATTCCCAGGCCTGTTAAATGGCTATTTGGCAGTTTTAGAGCCTATAGTATTTAATGGTGATCTGCCATTTCCAATGTTTACCCATAACTTAATTACCACACTAAAACCAGTGGTGGGATTCAGCCAGTTCGCACCACTTCAGCAGAACCGGTAGCTACTTTTTGGTTGCCCAGGCCCAGAATGGACTTCCGGAAGCGGCATCCACACAGAGAACTGGTTGTTCAGATATTTGAATCCCACCACTGACTAAAACTTTGCCATCTCATTCAACAACCAATATAATCCTCTAAAATTCAGATCTGGATAGACTTACGACATATTTTGTGGATTCCTTCATTGTAAGAAACCAAGCTCATCAGAACCAACAAGCCTTTCTAAAAGGCTTGTTGTTGTTTTAACCAAACCAGCCATAATCAAAATCTCTGATTAATCTGTAGACTTTGGAAAACACGAGACAAATTCTACAACACCCTTTTGTGAAGTCCCCCCCCCATCCTTAGCCACTGCTAAGTCAGATTCTTTGTCTTCCTTCCTGCACTTGTCTGTGGTCTGCTTCAGGGCTGTGGCAGGCAGATGGAAATGTTTTATGGTTTCACTAGACAGCAAGCCACTGCATTACCATAATTACAGCTTTAAAGCTAAGTAATTTGTAGCAAGACAAGTCCTGACAGAAGATTCCCTCAGCAGACCAAGACGTATATCTGGAGATTAGAAGATTCCTACTGGAAAAAGGTTAAGCTGGCACCCAAGCACAGCCAAAGAAATTGCCTCTATTATTTTATCTATTCAATTTATCTTTCAAAGGCTAATTCCTCAATAGAGTTCTGGCTTACCTAGCTCTTCCTTGTTCTGACTGCAGTCCAGTCATTTAACTCCTTCCACAAAAGAAAATTTTAAGAATGACACACTTTAGTTTGGTTTTCTCATATAGCAAAAAAGGCAGGAAACAGATTTGCCTGGAGTATTTCATGTTCTTCCCAGCCGCATGTAACTGTGCTGTTTTCCATGGATGTAGCAAACTTCTATAAGTTGTAGGCCACTCTCAGGCCACTAAAAGAAATGAGGTGAAATATATGGAAATATGGAACTTATAAACCTCCCACCTCACTGCTTTAACACACTGTGAAATCTTATTAAAGGTGCAGTGATAAATAAGGCCTGCTTACAAGACAGGTGTCAAGTCAGGACCAATTATTTCTAAATAAAGCTATAAAGGGATATAATCCAAAATAATTCTTGATCAGTATTTTAATAAATGTATTCCACTGGGTGCTAACACACGTGTGCTAAGGCAGACGTGTCAAACACAAGGTCCGGGGGCCGGATGCGGCCCGAGAAGTGGTTTCATGTGACCCGCGAAGTCATCCTGGAAACAGTGAGGGAACGGCCCCCGCTGCCTTGGCCCTGGCCCAGGCCAGCCGGGAGCCAATATACAATTTTGTGTTGGCCATCTATGCTGAAACGCACTCAGTCTTAGCTCCACAAGGCCGTCTGGAAACAGCGAGGAACCAGCCCCTGCTGTGTCGCCCCGCCCCCTGGGTGCATGCTGGGGAGGTGTCACCCTTTGTGAGGAATGAAGAAATGGACCATGCCTTGGCGCTTGCTCCAGTCCCACCCCCTTCTGCCAGAGACTCTCAGATCTGTCCCACTCCTGCCCAGGCCCCCACAGGCATCCTTGGTGCGAATGATGTAGAGCTGACCATGCCCACCCAGTAGGCCACACCCACCCTGGCCGCACCCCTGAGGGGAACCGCAATGCTGATGCGGCCCTCAATGAAATTGAGTATGACACCCCTGTGCTGAGGGATCTCTTATCTATCTGCTGTGCTTTAGGTTTTAACTTCGCCTAATAATCCCTTCTAAAATTTTGGCTCTCTCTACAGAAGAGTTTGGTTACCCTTCTTCGCTTAAAGATGTTATAAAAAAATACCAAGACTGATACTGTGTACCAAGACCTGATTCCTGTCCATAGGTAGCTTTTCCTAACTCAACAGATGACTATCAATCAAATAATGTGAAATCAATGAGTCAAGGAAAGCCTCAGGTCCATCCATAGGGCAGAGCCCTATAGGTCATGTTGTGCCACTTAAATCTGGAATGGGAGCCCAGTTTTGCTGCCATTTCATCTGCTGATGAGGATATCCAGGAAGGGAAGTGTGCTGTTTTCTTTTTCCCTTGTGAATTTTATTCCTTTGGAAATGTTGATTGTTTCATGTGTTTTCTCTAGTTGCTCCTTTTTTTATTATGATAAAGATACTGTCTACAATTAGGTCCAGAGTGAGAGTTGGGTCCAGCCTAAATCCAGTCATATATAGTACCTAGTGGTGGGATTCAAATATGTGAACAACTGGTTCTCTATGTGGATGCCATTTCTGGAAGTCCATTCTGGGCCTGGGCAACAAAAAATTAGCTACCGATTCTGCCGAAGTGGTGCGAACTGGCTGAATCCCACCACTGATAGTACCTCCAGATAGGCAAGCTAAGGACTGCATCAAGACAGTCAAGTTTAATTCTCCCTCCTGCTTACAATGGTTGCCAACTCCAACAAGCATAAACTATGATGACTAACGCACATATAAGCTCAGAGAACTTGATAGTCCATCAGTTTGTTCCAAATGCCCAACAGACTAAAGTTTAGGATTGGAAAGGAATAGGAAAAGTATTCAACTGACAATCCTAACCACTGCCGGCCTGTCCTAGCTGCTGGTCAAAATATCTCAGCTAATAATTACTGCCTCGCACTTTGTAGGGCTGCACGTAATACTGCTATGAGGCATAGAGAAATGATTAAACTTGGAAGCTACTCATCCGGGCATGGATTCGAAAGAACAAAACTGGTACAAATCTATGTCTAGTTTATGGCCCTTTAGTCTCTTTTTATAATCCCCCATTACATCATAGTGACTGAAAAAGAATTAACATCAGCAAAGAGAAGATGGGATGTTAAACCACTGGCCTGCACTT
>NW_015388310.1:115486-142375 GCF_001527695.2 Protobothrops mucrosquamatus
TCTCTCTCTCTCTCTCTCTCTCTCTCTCTCTCTCTCTCTCTCTCTCTCTCTCTCTCTCTCTCTCTCTCTCTCTCTCTCCCTCCCTCCCTCCCTCCCTCCCTCCCTCCTTCCCTCCCTTCCTTCCTACAAACCTTATGATCCAGGGGTCCACATGTGTCTCCTTTTCATATTGGGGAGCTAACAAGGGCTGCTGTGGCTAAAAGCTGCTGTGACAGAATGAGATCACTGAGCACTGTCTATCATTGGGTTACACGACTGCCCAGACACAGACATCGGTCTTCTACCCTGATATGGGCTGGAGAGAACAGCAGATAATTTTTCAAGCAGACAAAAACTTTCTCAAGAAATGGGAGAGAGAAAACAGTGTGTGTGTGTGTGTGTGTGATATGCTAAAAGGAAGGGTAAGTTAAGGCCAAGATGAAGCAATGGCTGATAAGCCTTATTAGACTAAGCATCTTCCAAGGTGAGGAAGGATTTTTTGCACTAGAACAGTGTGGGAGAAAATCACTGAAACATTTAAAGGGTCCACAGACTCCATTTCCTTTGCTTCCCAGCTATCATATTTATTGTTTATTTTGACACTGTTGATTTTGTGACTTATTCTGTGACAATTAGAAAGAACACTATTGTTTTAATACACTACATTTCACCAAGCATAAAGTGTCTGCTTACTGATAAATAATAGGCAGCTAGAAAACAGTATGCAAACTTCATGTCCTTACAGTATTTTTTTACGCAAAAACTATTGAAAGCACACACACACATGCACATCTAAAACAAACAGACACGGCAATTGCTTTGTAGTATAGAACTAATGAAACATTCTTTTAATAAATCAGTTCAAAAGTTGGCTAAGAACTGAACACACTCCAGTTCTTAAATACTGAGTTCCAATATTTGGGGGGGCTCCTACAAAGACAAGGGGGGTCACACTATTTTCCAAAGCACCAAAAGGCAAGACAAGAAACAATGGATGGAAATTAACCAAGGGGAGAAGCAACCTAGAAGTAAGGACAAATTTCCTAACGGTGAGAGCAATCAACCAATGGAATAGCTTTTCTTCAGAAGTTGTGGGTGCTCCATCACTGGAGGCTTTCAAAAAGGGACTGGACAACCATTTGTCTGAAATGGTATAGCACCTCCTTCTCGAGCAGGGGGTTGGACTAGAAGACCTCCAAGATCCCTTCCAACTCTATTATTCCATGTTCTGCGTTTCATGAGTTGAAGTCTACATTTAGCTATAGATGTTCATTGACTGATTTAGGGCCACTAATTGCCTTGCAGCCTAAATTCTTGTTGTTTTGGGGAAGATAAACTGGAGGAAAATGTGAACTATATAGTGTCTGAACTCCTACAGGAAAAGTAAGTTATAAATCTATGAAATAAAAAAAAGAATACGTACAGTCAGGGGTGGAATTCAAATACCTGAACAACCGGTTCTCTTATTCGATGAAGACCTGGGCCTCCGAGGCCTAGAACAGACTTTCGGAAGTGGCATCACACACTTCCGGTGGGCCATTCTAGGCCTGGGAGGCCTCTTCCAGGCCTGGGAGGCCTAGAACAGACTTCTGGAAGTGGCATCCATGCACTTCTGGCTGGCCGTTCTAGGTCTGGGAGGCCTCCTCCAGGCCTCCCAGGCCTAGACTGGACTTCTGGAAGACAGCCGGTTCTCCGAATGCAGCAAAATTTAGCTACCAGTTCTCCTGAACCGATGCGAACCGGCTGAATCCCATCACTGCATACAGTAGATCTATAAATATTTTGTGTTAATCGTAATTTTCCTGATGCTCTTTGGGGAAAACTCTGCTATCTTTTGATTCAAAATAAACTACAGAAGGCCTTAACAATGGACTTAGACCAGTCACAAAACAGATTATGATTGTTAGCTTCCCTAAGCAACAAAAAAACTTTCCCACTGTGAATTATTTACACGGTTGCAATATACACAAATTATGAAAAAAAACACTACTTGGTTCACAGCCCTCCACAAAAACTATCTAGCTGACATCAATTTAACTTTCTCAAAGACTTTCTCATGAATTATCACCAGACAGCACATACCCAAACTTTAAAGCATGGAACATTTAAGTGAAAAAATATACATATATGTTGCTTTGCTTAGACATTCAGGAAAAAAAAGTAACGACTTTCCACTGAAAAAAATGTGTTTACATTTTCCGTCAAATCATCCCTGTCCCTTTATTTATCCTTACCCAGATATTCCTTGAGTTCTCCATACATCTCGAAGAGCTGACATCACATTCCCACTTGCAGTTCTGGAGCCAGTCTATTCAGACAAAGAAACAGATATATACATATAAAAAGCTGTCTCCAAGAAAACCATCATTTTATCCAAAATGTCATACAAAGGTCTCTCATAGCTGGAACTCTTTCACTAAATTACTGAACTAGGAAACAATTATCTGCAATGGATATGCAATGGATAATGAATATTTAGTTCTTCTCTGTGGTGGCTCCCTCCCTGTGGATCATCACTCCTGAGAAGATTGGCTGCCATTTTGACACTCTTTTGAAAGGCCTCGAAGACATAGTTTTGTCAACAGGCCTAGGGACCCCAGGGGGATATGGAGCCCATCAAGTGGTTTCTTTGATTATTTGAACCAGGTGGATAGGGGTTTATTGGGTTTTGAATTGGGATTTTACTTCTGTAAGCTTCCAGAAGTCACAGTGAGGGAATTCATAATTTATATAATTTATGTGGAGGCAACCATATCCATTTTCTTACTATATATTTGTAACATATATTTGCAATATAACATAAAATAATAATATATTTAGGTGTGTGTCATGTATGTGTTTCAGTTTGAGAGTGGGCAACTAAATTTCATTTTTGATGTGTGCCATTGTGCCCACAGTAAAAAAATGACAATAAAGGTTATCTTATCTTATCTCATCTCTATTTACATTAAATGGAGGCAACTATATACATTTTCTTAATAAATAATAAATATGCCCTACAGCTCACAGTCAAGCACTTAAAGTTTTCCATTTATTCTACCAAACAGATACTCATCATTAACAGTACTGTAAATGTTATCGCCTACGAATATCATGTCACACAAAAAAACAGTGAGTTGGAAAGCTGCTTGGTCTTTCAAAGATAGAAGTTTGCTCCTAGAACTAGTTTACTGAAGAAGACAAAGGTAGCAGTTCTTTTAGTCAATGCAGAAATGAAATATACCTGTTCTCACTATGATTCTTGTATTAAAATTATCAATAGACGCTGGATTCAGTTTTGTTGCTGCCACTAAGCAAGATGCCAGAATTATTAATCTGAAAACTTGCCAGCCATCTCTACACTCTTCTTCAAGTTCTTACCTTTGCCAACATAATTCTTGTCTTGGCTACATCTAGAGGAGTGGTGACTGCAGCTGCAAATCCACCTGAGCATATAAAAAATGCCAAATACAAACAAGACTTTGTTAGTTTACAATGCAGGCTGCTTAGCCCCATAGTTCCCACAGCTTCTGCCAAATTCACTTTATGATTACTCCTGAACCTTGTCCTTCACCTCAAGATTTATCTGAAGTCAGAGCCACATTGACTCGTGGTAATCAGTCCAAAAATGTATCTGTACGTATATGTACAGTATATGTATGTGTAGATAAACACCATATCTTTCTGCGTGTATTTATTTATGTTGGATATAAAAATTCTCTGAACAACTTTTGTCTAGTCTCCAACCTTTTTTTTTAGAGGAGCACTGTTGAGAAGATGTGCAGGCTACATTTACAGAGGACCCCTTTAAGTTGTGCTGTTCTTAGATTCGTTATATATTACATTGTTTAGACAACGATTATGGATTTATTGCATTTATATTGTATATTAAGATAATTAACATCATGTGGTATTTTTATGCCATAACAGTTAAAAAAAAAAGCACCACTCAATATATGAATCAGATTATCATCTGTCAACTTTAGGTCAATGAAAGTTTAATAAGCCTTCATCTGCCTGCATTGATTTCTCAACATCTGGAAAATTATCCCAATTATCTCTTGGATTCCAATCATTTGAACAAGATGCGGAATAATGCTTGTAGCCAAAATCTTTCTGGCTGATTCAAGAAGGTGGGACATAGTCTCTTAGAAGTGCCAACCCTAATTTCATCAGAATGTTCAACAGAGGAGCCTAAAAGTTAGGACTCCAAAAACACAATTGCTTTACAGTAAAGTGAGTTACAAGCCTACATGTTCCCCACTATCTGCTAACATATGCACCAGTCAATTGCACATCTGGAAATGGCCAGTTTGGGAAAAGGTAACCTTAACCATCAAATATGTTATTTTTTCTTAAAACTGACAAGATGGAAAAGGGACAATGCTAAAAAGAGAGGACAGCTTAGTGTGTTATCTGAACTAGAGATTCTGATTTATCATTCTCATACAAACCAGGATCTATAACCAGTATTAGATCTAATTTGCATACCTGGCATGCAGTGGACATGGGAAGAATTATAAAAGAGAAAACAAGCAAATAGCCTGCTTGCCATAATCCAGGATTATCCAAAATACTTTCCAGTACAAAAACACATTTGTACGGTATATTTACTTGCTACTGAAAAAAACAGGAAAGAATGACTCGTGTAACTTTTAAAGCCAGGATTGCTGACTAAATGTAACTCTTAACTATGCTCATTATGACAAAAATGACTACATTTGAACAAATCCCACCTTGCTTCTAAGCTATGGATATAACTATGCCGCTGTATTTCTTCAGAAACAATAACATGACTAATGCATTTAGAATTAGGAATAGAATTTACTGTTCTAACAATGAGATTTGGATACAACTCTAGCTAAGAAAAGAATCACAACAATAAAGAAAAGAAGAAGAAAAGAGGTTAAAAAAGCAAAATTTTCTCAAAGGAGAACACAGTGTAATATACAAAGAGCCAAGATCAGACCACTTGTTTCAAAAAATCCAGCACCGTAACATTGGCTTGTAGATATCTATAAATAGTGAGCTTTTCCTCTTAGTTTTGTGGAATACAGAAAGCATATGCTTTTTCAAGGTATAGGTGGGAGGACACATATTTTAATCGATAAAGGCTGAAAACTGCATTTTTCAACTAATTGTCTATGAATTGAGAAAAACCCTTTGATTTTTTAATTTTAACTTCATACATATTCGCATCCAGGCAGGTAGATCAAACTATATCTTAGCCAATATATAAACAAACAAGTCTAATTAACAGCAGACTTTGACTTTCTCAGTTGCTATAGGTTTTCTAACGGCTAGTATTTGAGGTCCAGGGAAAGAATAGGTTGAGTGGGGGTAGTTATTTCCGGTCTCTCTTGTAAATGGAAACGGATGTTTCCCTACTCAATAAAGAACCAAGAAATGTTAGTATTTGTGCTCATTGGCATTGTTTTGGAACTCATCTTTTTTTTTTTTTATCACCAGGCTATCACCAGAGAAAGAAACAAAATGAAATTACACTTTCTGTCTATTATTTAGACAGAGCCTATAATAATCTAAAAATATTTCTATTATTGTCCAAGGCAATAATAAGAAAGGGACTGTTATTTCTTATCATACCCATATGCTCATATTCAGTAGGTTACGAATACTGAGTAAAACATAACAAGATGCTTAATTATAACAAGTGTAAAGATCTTATCTTGAGGAAGGAAAAATCAGCTGCAGAGACCAGACTTAGCAGAAATGAAAGTCCCAATGCTTTCCGCAACGCTGGGCACACTGCGTTAGGAAAGCAGAAAGGATTGCTTCATTGCGTGACCAAGTGGTGCAATTCCAGAAGCGGCCACCATGTTCTTAGCAATAGTTCAGTGTGTCAACTGGCAACATGGCAGTCGCTTCCAGAATCGCACTGTGATGAAGTGTCTTGTTCCAACACTACAGAAGGCTCCAGAGCTCTCTTCCAAAGGTAAGAGGAGGGTGTGGGTCCTAGTGGTTGGGAATCAGACCTAAGTCCTATAGAGATCCATTGGGGGAGGCAAAGGCCTGTGGGGAACCAGTGGGGGGGGAAGCAGGCCCAAGGGCTGTGGGGACCCGGAGGGACAGAAGAGAACATGGGATGTCCCAGGGGGTAGAGAGGCCTTGAGAGACCGGGGCAGGAGGGCCTGGGCCTGCACTCTCCTTCTCAGGGCCTTCCCAGCCCCTGAGGCATCCCATGCTCCATTTAATGACTGACATGTTCATTTAGCGACCACATCAGGGAAAGCAGGGGTGAGAGTTGTTAAGTGAAGCTGTCTCGCCTAACAGCCATCACAACATGAAACTGTAATGGGCAGACTCCATTATGGTCGTGTGTCAAGGACCATAAGAATTGTTAAAAAGATCTACCCTCTTTGAATAGAGAAATTCACACCAAATCCCCAGTTTACTAAGCATGGTGCCAGTTTTTAAAATCTGATAATATATGCGGGCACAATATTTTGAAGAAACTAATGGCCTAGGTATTGAAACCACACACACACACACACACACACACACACAACATGCACGCATCAAAAAAAATTCAGAATTGCAGCATTTTCAATTGTAATTATTTAATATAGGTATAAAGTCTACAATCAATATACGTGTTTATATTTTAGTACAGTTCCTTAGAGAAAAAAGCCATCATAATTGGTTCCTCTAGCAAACAGAATCAATGCTACCAAGATCATACACAAAAGTAATTCAGCAATAACAATTTAAACAAGATGCCTTCTATGTAACATCATGAAGCGCCAGCCTCATGTACATTTTACTTCATAGTATTTCTGATTCCCACTGCCTCTGCTAGGAGAATTAACTTCAGGTGCGGTACGGAAGCATAGTGGAAAAAAATAGTGAGTCCTGCATCCTGCAAATTGGTGTCTGGATTGCCCAGCATTAATTGCTAACAGATCTTTAAAGGAAATATAATCCATCTGGAATCAAATAATAGTGACAATTATATACTATGATGGTACCTATCCCCCAGTGGGCAATTTTTTGCCGATGTCTGCCCACTGGCTAAGTTGTACTTCTTAAAGAAATCCACATTAAATTTAAGGTCTCTTAAAGACTTCGATTTAAAAATATCACCATCCATATTTGTATATTTAGATTAAAAGCTCCTGGAGGATTCACATCCCCAAAGACTTTCATCAGTTAAAAAGTAAATGTTGATACTCTATAAAAGGAAGATTTGAGACACAATAGGAGCAGAAACTTTAAAACTGGGCATTTCCTCTGTAACTCTTTAACCAATTTAGGATTGGAAGAACTGTCTTGAGCATCTGCACAGAGTCACTTCTAAAGAGAGATGTCATCATTGACTTTAAATGCCTTGTATGGGCAGGGAAACTCTCTAAACACAGCACTGTAAACTTGTCAGACCTAATTAGAGCAGAAGGGAAACCAAGGCAGCTGTCCAGCTTTATGGGCAAAAAAGCCATTGCTAGCATTTTATTGTTTGCAATCTTCACTTTCAATAGATTTCTGCTCTTATGACATGTCCATGATTGAAGAAGAAATGTGTTTTATGGACAGGGTGAAGTGGAAAAACACTACAGCATTCATCAATTTCTTCAAATGCATCAAAACAGTATTGTCGATCCAATATATTATAAAAAGCATCAGTGTGAATTAAAGCAATCTAACTAACAGAAGGAAACTTCTACACTGGATAGAATAACAAAACCATATTAACAGCAATCTTTAAGTCTAGGTTTACTTCAGAAAACAAAGAGCAGTTCATCATAACAATATTTTTTTAAATTAAATAATGAAGTTGGGATACAGGGTAGCCAATAAATACATTCAATAATCTAAACTTTGGGGGGAGTCTTAAAAATTAAGTGCATTTTTAAATTTTTAAATGCATTACTGAAGAGTAGGCTTTTATATTTTTCTCTTTATTCAGATGAGAAATTATAGTTTTGACCTTGCAAACTCACTAGAGAAGACCAATATTTGGTTCAAACGTGTTTTGCATGAATATTTTCATGGCTGTTGAGAGATACTGTGTTGTTTTGTAAGTTTGGGGAAGGCAACTGTAGCAGTAGAGAGGATTGTTTTAATGTCTTTATTGATATGAGGTATCCCCAAATATACCGATTGTCTCTCCCTCTGGGTAGACTTATTCCTTCTGAGTTTTTCTATCAGTTCCAATCTTGGTCACAACTTGAAAAAAAGTTTAGCGTCTGGCTTTTTCCAACAAAGCATTACATTGAGCCTCTCTGCCTCTATAGAGCATCTGACATGTAGAATGACAGAGCTTCTGATCATGGACTTTGTATTTCCGCATCCTTGATCATGATAGTGTCTCTTTTCCCTTTGCTATAATACAAATTAAACTGGATAATTTAGTAATAAACTGGACAATTTTAATTTGCCTGATTCAAAGTGTTGAGAGGATTATTGTAGAATTACAGAGCAAATGCTGCCATTCTGGTCTCACTTATCAGCCAGAGGATTAAGAGATGGGGGGCTGCATGCCCTCCACTCCTCTGCTTCAACTAAAGACGCAGTAGCTCCAAAAATCCAGTTTTCATGCAAGACAACCTTCTCTTTTCTTCCTCTTTCTCTCTTTCTTTTTCTTTCTCTTCTCTCCTCCCCTACCTTACCCTACCCTCCTCTTCCCAATCTTTTTAAAAACAGCTTCTTTCTTATAAGTTGAAGAGAAGAACTATTCTAGCAAATATGGTCAACCGGTGGTCCTTCCCCCGTTTTGGTAAGTCTCAATTTAATACTGAAAATTAATGGTGCTATTTTTCTACCCCCTTGAGACAGAAAGCACATTAAAACTGAAGGAGAAGCCCTAGAATAAACAATCTAGTTTTTGAAAACCATGACCACCAAAGTAAAAATCAAAACCTCACCCATTTACATGATCATCTACCCGCTGAGCCTCTTTGATTCTCCCAATATTAAGTGAGGCCCCCAGCCCATGTCCAATTGTGTCATTCCATTATCACTCTTCTGTCTTCTGCATCCCTATTCAGTCTACTACAGAGAATTAGAAGACTCTCCAGAATACATCTGAGACATTGAGTAGAAGCAGAATTACACTTGTGTGTTGTTGGTTGTGATTCAGTGCTAGCAGTGGCTGCAGCCACGCAAGGGTGACATGAAGAGGGGAAACCTCCAGTTGTTGAAGCTATTTTGACTGTCTTCTGACTGGCATCTGCCTAACATATTTCTTGCCTTTTTGACTTCAAGAGAAAAACCTGGAATCTTGCCTAGACAATTCAAAATGGGTAGAAGGAGAAAAGAAATTCTCATCAGTTTGTTTTAGAAAAAGACTCCTTCAGTCTTCTTTATTTAAACTGACTGAAATTTTGTGACATGCCAATGGTTACATATGTTTCGCATATGTTTATTTAATCTTTTTAGCTCGTCCCGTTGTTGAAGACTCAGGATATTATACATATTTTATAAGACAGCTTCATATGCAGAAGAGGAGAATTAAAAGAAGTCCTTACTCATCCATAAATACAATTTTGTGCAGAATGCTGGAATTCCTATAGGTAGCCCTTTACTTACAACCATTCATTCAGTGACCATTCAACAACAGTGAAAGAAGTGACTTAAGATCATTTTTCATACTTATGACCATTGTTGCAGCCTCTGCATGGTCACATAAATCAAAATTCAGACACTTGGAAACTAGCATGTATTTATGATGTTTGCAGTATTCTGGGGTCATGTGACCATTTTGTAACCTAATGGAGAAACCATATTCACTTAACAACCATGTTACTAACTTAACAACTGAAGCAATTCACTTAACTATGACATGAACGTTTGTAGAATGGGGCAAAAGCCACTTAACCACCATCTTGCTTGGCAATAGAAATTTTGGGTTGTATTTGAATTGTAGTCATAAGTTGAAGACTACCTGTATTGTGTCCCTGAGTCCTGCAAAGTGTATACAAGCTGAACTAATCTTTATGTTGACTTTTACTAGTGAAAATATCTGGATATAAAAACAGTAGATTCAGTAAAATTGGCACTGTGGAGATGGAGAAATATGGCATTTTTTAAAAAATATTATTAAAATATTTAATATTTTAATACAACATAGACCAATATTAAATGCACAAAGACAAACATACACAGCAATTCAGAATAACAGAAAGGCCTTTTATATAAAATGTAAATATAATGCAAAGAACTGGGGTTAATTTCTCAGCCAGCTTTGTGTTCTACTAAGCAATGGGCCAGAATTACAACATCCTGTATTTCTCTTCCATGATATTATTACTCAGCCCACACAAAGAATTTCTTGCTTAGAAATCTGACCTACCATTTCCATACAACTGAGAGGAGAATAATGGTCAGCAGTTAGCAGGGTTCCTATTTTTTCCTTTTCTGAAGCTGAAGACTATTATTGCTTTATTCAGGCAAGCAGTCAAGCCTATTAATAATAGGTGCAAAGAACTGAAAGCAGAAGTGCCTGATTGTTGCTATAAAATTTCTCTAACTTGGAAACTTCGAACCAGCACCTTATGCTTTGGTAGGTTTGCCTGAACCAACTTTCCCCTCTATAGAAAGAGAAAAAGAAAAAAATATATATCTGAAAATTCCTACAAAATTTCAAAATATAGCAGATAGAAATTTCACAATAATCTTCGAACACAGCTGTCCTTATAAACAGAAGGACACTGACACTGGCATCCCCTAAACCAGTGGTTCTCAACCTATGGGTCGCGACCCCATTTGGGGTCGATCGACCATTTCACGGGGGTCGCTAAGCAAGGCTGCCATTTTTTTCCCCTTTTCCGGCGGGTGCCTTACCTCCCTTGAGCTGGGCCAGCTGGTGGTCGGCCTGCTCCGTCTCTGCCGCTTGCCAGCTACGCCTCGGCCGGCGCAGGGGGCGGAACCACGTATGCGTGGCGCTCCCGGGCAGGGAAAGTCCTCAACTTACGACCGGTTGGGTAGTCCTCGACTTACGACCAGTTTAGTTCTCGACTTACGACCGGTTTAGTCCTCGACTTACGACCGGTTTAGTCCTCGACTTACGACCGGTTGGGGGTTGCGGCATTAAAAAGGTTGAGAACCACTGCCCTAAACTCTGCTGAAGATGTTACCCAGCCTGATAACAAAACGTTCAGAAACCAACCCACAAGCTCGGAGAATGAACCTTCACCCTCATCCTATGCTCGAGCTACAGATATTCGCCACTATTGCAATACAACTCTCTGTTAGAGTCATAGACGATTCCTTTTTAAGGTGCTATAAGGACAGCAGTTGCAGCAATCCCGTTTTCCATTGTTAGGTAATCCCACACGGTTGCAGCATCCCCCAGTTGCCTGATTACTCTTTGTGACATCCTGCCAGATTCCTCATACACCTCGTTTGTCAGAAGACAGCAATCAAGGTTGCATAGGGTGATCGCATGCCTGCCCAGTTTGGTATAAATGAGCACACACTGAGAAAATAGATGTTGCCCTGAAGAAGAAGCTAGCAGAATTATTACTGGATACCTTAAACCTATCCCTCTAGGTAAGATCTACCATCTAGCCAGCATTGCCCTGACTGCTCTTTGCAGAGAAACAGCAGCATACAGAGAGCTTCCTTACTTCAACGGAAGACTTCAAACAATTTAAAAGCAGAGAGGACCTATGGAAAACTACAAAGAATCAACACTGGATAGAACCAACGGAGGAGCTGGCACTTGGGTTTGGCGAGCACTGGGAAGCATGGGAATCAGACTGCGCAGGGGTACAACAAGATCCAAATGGGGCTATCTAGTGGCTTCTGCCCTTTGTGATGGTGGTGACATACAGACAACAACACAAATATATATCTGTCCTTTGTGTCCTAATCAGTGCATATTTGAGGACTCATTTATTAGTATTGCTAATTGCAGTAATATTGTGACAGAATGCAATTAATGTTGCTAGTTTTGGGGCATGAACTGTTTAACTTGTACATATGTAACTACAGGGACCCATCATAAGACCCCCTAGTTCAGCACTGTCCTAATTTTGAATCGTCATTGGATGAGTGGATATTAAACAAGGACTACCTGTACAGTGAAAAACTAGCTTTCCGGAGAAGGAGAGAGATCTATTTTACTCTTTGGAAGATTCAAAATAATAATTCTGTATCAATGATTATAGTTAAAAAATAAACTTAAAAACACATTTTTCCAGGTTACACACTGGGCATTCCAGACTCCAGCAGGAATTTTTCCAATGGTGAGAAATACACTCTATCTTATGATTATAATACACATGGAAAAAGCATATTACTAAAGCACACCTATCCGTTTTTGTTTTTAGGTTTATAATGGCACTTTAAATGTGTTTTTTTTCTGAAGGAAATATAACACAATTGCAGAAAAAATCTTGGAACTACCTGTATTTGCCTGTAGCACAGATGTTTGTACCTGGTTGCAATATTATTGTGATTAGCAATACTAATAAATAATAATGAAAAATAATAGTGCAAAACAACAGATCTACTATTACTTGCAATTTTGATAACTGTATAGTCTGGCACTTAGATTATTACCATTACATTATCTAACTTCAAGACGGTTCATTCATGTCTTTATATTCAATAATTCTTCATATTCGTGCATATTCATACATATTAGAAAAAGTGCCTCAATTTGGCTGGAATTAAAATTAGATTCAAGAAAGATTCAAAGACTTTAGGGATGAAAGCCAGCTGGTGACATTGAACCAGTCACTGTCTCTCAGCCTAACCCACCTTACAGGGTTGTTGTTGTTGTGGGGAAAACAGGAGGAAGAAAGTGTGTTGGATATGTTTGCTGTCTTGTGTCAACCTTGCAACGAACCTGGCCAAAGCCATTTTCCTTGTTTCCAGTTGCCACAAGATTGGGGGTGGGGGGAGAAATGGGAAGTTTTCTAACAGACTAAACAGTTTTCAGTCCCGTGGGAACCAAGGTCATTTCTGTTTCCCTCAGCTGGGGAGGATAATTCAAGTGTTGGAAAGCCCACTTGGATATGTTATTGGGGAACATAGTTGAATGCATAGCCAGAGGGGTGGGAACTGTAACTTTGTATTACTGTTGCTTTTGGGAGGGGATTTTAGTCTTGGTTTCACTTTTGACCGTGCCAATACTTTGTATCCAATAAACATGTACTTAGAGGAAAACTCAAGCCTTGTAGTTCTGTATCGGAACCATGACATCTTGATTTTTTTGTAAAAATAATAAAGGTGGGATATAAATAAAAAACTAAATAAAATAGCAGGTAGTATATGGAAGACAAAGAAGATACTGGTGGAACCCATTCATAATTTCATTTTATTTCAATCACTCGGACAATTACTTGATTGCAGGCTTCTGATTGTATTTTAAAGTTTGTATTCCCATAACCAAAAAACACACTGCAAGCTGATAAAACATCATTGAAAGTTGACTTTAACCACTCGAGTTTTAACGGCGTTAAAAACAGAAAAGGATAGTGTTGATGATTTAACTTCGCAGTAATGTTTGTTTTTTCTGTCAAGTATACAACCTTTTGGTTAAGAAAGCAGCCAACAATATTTTTTTGGCTAACGTGAGAGATTAAAATCAGAATGTGCATGTACCTTGTTTCATTTCCCCCCGCCTCTTCTCTGACCTCTAGAACACTTTAAGTAAATTTTGTGGTAAAGCAAAGACCACGAGCACAGAGGGCGTCTGAGACAGTCTTAGTGTCTGAATATGCTTTTTGTGGTATTGGCAACATAGCTTGAGTTTGTACACTTTTATTTTCCTTCCCCCAAAAAACTGTAACTGAATTAAATAATGCAGAGGCAACTGATCTTACTTATGTATGTTTAAATGATTTTATACTATGTCCGATTTAATTTTGAAGTGTAATCATATATCTCCATCTCTTCATGACCCATGTGCAATTCAGTAGACGAAATATTTTAGGCTTCTAAATTTTCATGGGAAAGGAGGGTTAAAAAAAAATTATACTCTGTCTAGAGTCTGCTCCCTGATCTCTTATAAGATATATGAAAAGACTGAGACAGCCAGAATCTCCTGCAGGGGAATATGAGAACTAAAATAAGTGACGATACTGGCTTTTTGTTCAGCAACTGTTAATACACTTTGTGACTCCTTCAAAATCCAATTTGGAAAGTCAGCATTTCAGCAGCTTAAGGAGATTTAGCAATGGCTTCTCCCCAAACCACATAAAGCTTCTTCACAGATCAGACAATGTTCCCCAGATCTCAGCTCATGAAAACCCAAATACCAGTACAGGTAGTCCTCAGCTTAAGACCATATGGAGCCTGCCCAGTTGAGACGGTCATAAAGCAGGTCATCATATGACCAACCTGATTTTATGAGCATTTTGCGGTGGCTGTTAACCAAATTCTTTATTTGCTATGGGGTATTTTTGCCAAAAACTGGAATTATACCCTGGATTTTGGCAAAAAAACATTGCAAACTGCAGTTATATGACTATGGGATACTGCAAATGGCTGTAAACGTGGACTGGTTGTTGAGCACCCAACATGAGGTCACGTGACTGTGGAGAGATGGGGCTGGCCATCAGAACTTTGGAACCAAGTTATAAGTATCTTTGAGGTGTTTCTTCTTTAACTCTGAAGAGGGACTAAGTGGATAGTTGTAAGTTGAGGACTGCCCAGTGGTGGGATTCAGCAAGTTCGTACCAGTTTGGCAGAACCAGTAGCTAATTTTTTGTTGCCTGGCCCAGAATGGACTTCTGGAAGCGGCCTTCACACAGAGAACCAGTTGTTCACATATTTGAATCCCACCACTGGGACTGCCTGTGGGATACCATGTTACCTCAGACACAAACTCTAGGTATATCAAAACTATACAAAACTGAGAAATTGTGAGGCCGTCCATTTCCTATTTATCTGTCTTCCTTATTTTATACAAAAGAGGAGAGTCTGTTTTACATAATATAAGAGAAGCTGAGTAGACTTCAAGCCTTTTTCTTCTCAGAATTCCCTGCTAGATGTGGAAAAAGTGTTTGGCATAATGGTACACAAGTAGAGAATATGCAGTCCCTGTGTTCAGTGCATTCCTCTTTCTATTAAAAAGAGGATAATTTATAGCCTACCTTACATATGAACTGAGAAACCAGGTCCAGTTCAAGCTTCCAAAACTTTGTTAAAGTCAAGGGGAACTCCAATAGTTGGCAAAACCCCACAAATTATGTCTGTCCAAGACTTTTTTTTAGGCAGCATGTATACAGTTCTTGTGTTGTTCATTAAAACCACTAGGAAGCTTTTACTAAAGGAAATGGGTTCTTTACTCAGACAAAGGGACACCAAGGCAACTAAAACTTAATGCTCCAAGCACAACTATAGAAGCTGAGTGCAAACATTATACCAGAAAATGTCTTCTGGTTTATGCTTGATTGATTCAGTGGTTCAATTTCAAGATGACATTGAAAAGGGCAGGGGAAAATATTCTTATTTCTATTTCTGAGATCATTTTTTCAAAAAATAACGATTACAGAGCCTTAAAAGAGAATGGGAACAAAATCTTCAAGTTACATTTTCAAGTAATTTCATTGTCTGAAATAGTAATAATATTAATAAGTACCTAATGTTCATTAATTTCTTCCAGTGACTTTGCATATATTGGCAAAGAAAATGGAAAGATGGAAAAGGTTTGCTTTTAATGAGTAAGTGCATTAAGTACCTTGCCTAAAAATAGTAAAAATATAAAGGCATGGGAGGAGACTGACATATGAAGGAGAAAGAGAAGCCTGATGTATTAAAATACTTTCATGCAATGTAAGTAACTGAACTGAGTAAGTGAACCAGTATTTACAAAGATAACTACATTTAGCAGTTTCCTCAAACTTGACTCTTCCAGAAATGTCAAATTATAACTTTCATCATCCCCAATCACCATGACAACTGGCCATGCAGCTGTTTGTGAGGGAGTATATTATAATTGCTCTGGGGAAGGCTGCTAGAGCATCTTCAGCTATTTAATCATTCATACAACTATTTTATTTTACCCTGTATCTGAATGAACTGTTAATTTCTAAGAAAAGACTTCAGATGTTAGGATACCTCAGCCATAATGAGAAGGACAACAAAAGGTTTAGAACTTTTCAAAGGCCTTTATAACTTCAAACGATCACTAAGCAAATGGTTGTAAGCCGAGGACTACCTATATTAAAACTGGGTGAGTTTTGCTTAGCAACAAGCCAAGAGTACCATTGTTGCTCCTATTTGCCCCTTCCTTCCCTCCACCTTCAGAACCTGAGGCTGTGCATTTTGCAGGGTTTTTGCCACTCAATCCTGAATGCCCCCAAATCTCAGATTTCTAGCAGAACATTTACACTTCCCCTCCACGCTCCTTTGTCAGATGGGTGGGATGGGCCACTTGTGACATCTGAAAGGAAATTATTTCAAAGCAGGCTGTTATAATAGGGCAAGGTGGCTCTTTAAGAATTCAATTAACTCCCAGTCTCTTTTGCAATCAATCATCCCAGAGAATGTCCTGCCACTCTTCATTCCAGGGAGAGTGTCCGGAGACTGCCCAGATGTTTCAGCCTCCGGTTCTCCTCCATGGAAAGTTTCCGCCTGGAGGCTGCTGCGGGTAGACATTCTGTTCTCCTGACTCTCCTTAATCTAGAGTCCTGTCAGAGCTGTCACATGAAGAGTGAATCATTGGAGGGCCCTTGAGCCTGGAGAGGAGCTCAGGGCAGGCAGCTGCACAAACCCGCACCCAAATGCACGTTCTCCTCACTGAGAGTTTTACTGCTCAACCTTTGGATAATCCCAGAAGCTGACTGACAGACCGTTTGTTCAATAACAGAAATTTGCCAAAAACAAATTGGCTGTCTTTCAAACCGACACCCTGGCCTGGGCTTCTTAGACTCACCTTCTTCTCCTCCCTGTCTCCATCTCCACCCTTCCCCACATTCCATTTTCTTCACTCTAAACAAACCGGAATTATAAAAGAATGCGGCTGCCTCACTGGCCTTCATAGAGCTGCGCTCTGTCCCTCCTCCCTGCTTTTCTTCTTCTATGTTTCCCAGGATAACATATAATCCTTTGCACCTGCAAATGCTCCACAGACTGCCGACTGCCAAGAATCCACCACGTGTCCTTGCTTCCATGACCAAAGTTCCTGTGTTTAAAGAGAGAGGAGGTGGGTGGACAAAACGTTAGTCTCTGCTTTATTTGCAGCTTGCTAGCTTCCTATCAGGAGGGTGGGTGGGTGGGTGGGTGGGAGAGTGCTAGCGTTTTAAATGGCTATTTTTGTGGCATCTTCAATTATAGAATAACTGATCACTTCTACCCACCATCCTCCACCACCCTGCCAAAAGACCACACATAAAAGTGGTTGGTCTGAGAATGATAAATAACACTGAAGCATGCTTGGGGAGAGTTAAATACATATTTTTTTCAGCCTGGAGAAATGCAATTTTGCAGATACTGCCCGGATCTTTCTTCCTCTTGGGAAGATAAAACACATGAAGAACAAATACTGGAAAAAATACCAGCAGTGACTTCCAAGCTGAATATTCACGCCAAACACTATCTTTTCCAAACAACTGCTCCACATTACACCATACCCATCACTTTGGCCTATATTAATAATATTAAGACTATACTAAGTTGACCAGTCCCAAAGCTAAGCAATCATTACTATTAACAGTAATCTTAATGAGGCAGAAAAATGGCCAGAAAATAGTAACTTGCTGAAGACAACCCGCTAACTTAGTGTTTCTCAACCTTGGCAACTTGAAGACATGTGGACTTCAACTTCCAGAATTCCCCAGCCTAGAGAATTCTGGAAGTTGAACTCCACATGTCTTCAAGTTGCCAAGGTTGAGAAGCACTGCTCTAACTATATAGCTAAGCTGCTTAGATGTTATAGAGCAGTGGTGGCGAACCTATGGCACGGGTGCCAGAGGCGGCACTCAGAGCCCTCTCTGTGGGCACGCGCGCCGTCGTCCCAGTCCTAGGCCTTCAGCTGGGTTTTATAAAACCTTTTCGCTTTAGGCCTCTGCCGCCGTGTGCCAAAAAAAAAAAAAAAGGTTCAATCAGTCAATTTCAACTTCTCGTGGGAAAAAAGATCTTGCAAAGTTGGAATTGATTGATTGAACTTTTTAGTCCCGCCCAGTCTGCCGTGACCACCGCAGCCACGCCCACCCAATGGGCCACACCCACCCAATGGGCCACGCCCACCCGGGACTCGACGATGCATAAGTGGGTTTTGGGTTGCAGTTTGGGCACTCGGTCTCTAAAAGGTTCGCCGTCACTGTTATAGAGTTTTATATATCTAACAGCTGAGCAGTGAAACTGTATTCCCACCTGACCCACATTTTGGGCAGGAATACAAACATCTAAACTGAAAGCCAATTTACAGTTTCAAAAATAATAGCTAATCATGAGCACATTCTCCCCCAGTCTTCCCAGAAAACTGATTGACAGGCTGTCGCATCAATTCCCTAAACAGCAACCCCAATTCCAGGGTTGTTGTTTTTTTAAAAAAAAAAGTTCTGAAGAATGCTGCAGAATGAAATTTCAACAGCCGAGTCTTGTATCAGTAGATAGAGCATATCCAAAGTAAGGCTCATCTCACAACCACAAAAGCCACAACTATTCCTGGAGAAAGACTCAGATTCAAAAGTTCAAGCCTAGACCAGCCGTCTTTGTGATGCCTTCCAGATGTTTTGGAGTACCTTAGCTGCTTTCGCCAGCATGGCCAGCTATAAGGAATGGTGACAATCAGAAAACATCTGGAGGGCACCACATTATGAAGAGCGATTGCAGACAGTATTATCTCTAACCTAGGTTTATGCCAACTTCTAAAAAGCTGAACTGAGAGACAAGAACCAAGAAAACTGGGCAACACCCTTCCATATAAGTACTCAAAGCAATTTAGATGACCATGGCCAAAGGGAGAATGCAAACTGGCCAACAGGAAACAAGATAATCCCCTTACAAAGAGGCCAATTTAATTATGGTGTAGTCTTCCCCAGCAAAGCAGGGAAAGCCCTACTCTCAGAATCATTTAAAAATAGACCACAGAATGCAGCACTTGAGAGCATACCACAGGGAATAATTCACCACTGGCACTTGACATAAATGAGCTAACATGTTTCTTTCCATTTCCTTCTTTTACATGGAGATCCAGCTGAAAATGTGAAAGGAAAAAAGCAAAAAAAACAAAAAACAAAATCCTATCTGCTAAAGGGAAGGAGAGATTTTTCTAACAATTACTGAAAGTCTGCAAAGTTTGGTGGAATTTTTAACTTAGAGAACACGGATGAGTATATATTTTCTTAAGGAGTGCATTCTGCTGAAGGACTCTCTGTCAGAACTTTAATCCAAGAATGGATTAAAGGAATGAGTTCGCTCACTCTGTTCTCTCCTCTCTCTCCCTCCCTCACATACATACTTCCTCTACCAATCCTTCTCTTGCACACATACTTCTCTCTTTTTTCATTCTCTTCCCTTCCATAAATTTATCAGGGTGGGATTGAGGGCTTCCACCTGAGAAGTGAACCAATCAATGACAGAGATCTACTCTCCCACTACATACACATACTTGCTATTCTTCTCTCCTGTCAGTTCTTTTCCTCTCCCTCCCTTTTCTTTCTCCTTTCCATCTTCCTTCTCATATTGGTCTCTCCTGCGTGTAATTAGGCAGAATGTCATATGTAAATTTTGCATAGTATTTATGCTGTATATAACATTGGGACTTTGGGAAGATGTACGTGTATAGAAAGGAATCCCATAATAAGACTATATGGGACATTTTGAATCTGATGGAAAATCCTTTGGAGTCTGTTGCTTATGTTGGTTATGGTTAGAGATAAGAGATCTCTAAATTAGAAGATAGACAGACAGACAGACAGCTCTGCCACTGGGAAAACAAGGATTACTCTATGGTATAGTTTTTAGATATTTTGCCTCAAGATGCTGTTTTGTTGTGAAATATATAGCAAATTATTTATCTTGTATGTTGTAATTACTTTTTCCAAATAATCTCATAAGGTGAATGCTTATGAGGCATCAGATCAGATAATATTTTCTGTGTCTCTGAAAAAAATGATATAAATGCCTGGCAGGGGAAGATTGATCAAATCTGATGTCCTTCAGAATTTTTTACGGCTATCACAAGCCAGCCATAGTTGAAAGGCTGAGTTAAAATTCCTTTGTAAATGATTATTTTTTTTAAAAAAAAAATGAAAATCTCAAGCATATCTATCTGCTGTACCTCTCTGATATGCCTATATTCATGGACAGACAGTTAGGAGAACCACTGAAGTGATTATTGTCACAGACTGGTATTGAAGAGAACTAGGTTCAATTCCACCCTCAGCTACAGAAACTCACTGGGTGCCTTTGGGACACTCACTCTCTCTCTCTCAGATCACCCTACCTCACAGGTCAGCTCTTGCTGGGATAAACACAAGAGACCTCTCCATGGAAGGGACCTTGAGCTCTTGGAGGAAAGGCAGGAGATACATCTATCAAAGAAATAAAATAAATAACTACAGATTGAAATATTTTTCTCTGTGGAATGAAGAAACTAAACAGCGAAAAGTAAATTGTTGTATAGGAACATTTTTTCGACTGTTTATGCCTCTCAATTGCAGCCATCAATTTCCTTTATGGAACCAAAACAGAACAAACAAAACCCACAGAAGCACAACATAGTTGTGTGGATCTACTACTTGAGACCAGATTTCAGTAAGGAGTTTAGAGTGTCCAGGGCACCCAAGTGATTTCCCCACAGAAAAATAACACAGAGCATAAATTTACCATTGACAGTGCAGGGAAGATTTTTTTCAATAGTTCCTGAACATATTATCATGGGACTCACTCCTAAGAAGTCCCCAGATATAATATTCTGCATCAGTTAAGAATAGGCAAGAAAACAAGAAAAGATCAGTAGAAATAAGTAAAAAAAAAATTATGCATACACACATGGCTAGTACAAATTGGCAGTCTTTTTGAAGTGCAAAATTACTCCTCTCTTTATTTTGTTCTCAGAACTGGTTTTAGAGGCACAAAATCCACAAACTATTGTGCTATATTGTGATAATATACTATGAAGCATGACAAACCACTTGCTGCCTTTCTGATAGAGATTAGCAGAATTAGAGGAATGCCAACAGCAGAAAGAGTTACATTGGGCTGGGGATGTTAAAAATATTTGTCATGACTCACGGGGACCAAATAATCCAACACTGTATGATTGGATAACACAAGATAGCCCCAGTCTTTCAAATTTACATTCATAAATGTAGTACAGTCTTTCAAATTTACATTCATAAATGTCCTTGACTTGCAACTATTCATTTAGTGACCATTCAAAGTTACAATGGCACTGAAAAAAGTGATTTATGATCTTTTTTTCACAATTTATGACCATTGTAGCATTCCTATGGTCACGTGATCAAAACTCGGACACTTGGCAACTGGCATGCATTTATGACAGTTGCAGCGTCCCAGGGTCATGTGATCACTTTTGGCGATCTTCTGACAAGCAAAGTCAATAGGGAAGCCAGATTCACTTAACAATCGTGTCACTAAGTTAACAACTGCAGTGATTCACTGAACAACTGTGGCAAGAAAGGTTGTAAAATGGGGCAAAACTCACTTAACAACTATCTGGCTTAGCAATAAAAATGCTGGGCTGAACTGTGGTCGTAAGTCAAGGATTACCTGTGTTTTCATGAAGTCAAAAGATAAACCTGAAACCCAATGCCCCTAAAACAGTCACACGATTAACCATAAACTAAAATAGTTGAATACAATTATGATTATTTTGCTCTTTTAAAAGATATGCTGGAAAATGACAACAGCTTTTTATCTGCGTCTTTTAGGACTAATTATCTCTGAACCTAAAAATTCCCTGGCCAGGCATTAATATACGTACCTAAGGTTTCACTCATCCAATTTCTTTCTAATAATTCCTTTAACTGATTGCCTGGGGTGTATACTATTAGAGGCAGCAGGATATAATTAATCATGTTTTTGTTCCAGGACAGTATCTGTTCCCACCAGTGTTCCCAGTATAGGAAAGCAAAAAATGACAAGCAGTGCACTTTTACAGCAGACGGTGATGCCAAGCCTGTGTCATGTGTATTTTATAAGATCCAAGCCTGAATAAAAGACTTTGTTTTCCACTTCAAAGGACCCATCCCAATCTTCTGCTCTTCCTTTATGAATAACAAATTTAAAATAAAACTTTGGGATGAAACACATGGAAACTCATAGCATCTCCCTGTCTTCCCAGATCACTTATGTGCTATGTTCCTTTGGTTTATTATTAAATTTGTTTAAGAAATTCCAACGTATGACCTATGTTGGAATGCAAATATATTTCTGTATTCCATAAGATACAAAGAACATCTTTCTCAAAAGACAAAGGATATTCTCATGTTGCATTATATTTAAGACTCCGATACTTTTTACCACATGTGTCTCATCTTCATCCACCTGCTATATAATTTATACTAGTACAATACTTGCACATCACTGTTTGACAGATAAGGCTTCTCTTGGAGGGAAGGACAATGTGCACTGCTGCATTCAATACAGACAATATTTCACTATTTCTGGAAAAGAAAAGTAATCTTATCAATTTTTTTTAAAAAAAAACCATGCTTCCTCATTAACAATGTTAAATCTTCTGCAAGTACGGGTAATCCTCCACTTGATAACCATTTGTTTAGTGACTGTTTGAAATTACAACAGCCCTGAAAAAAGTAACTTACGACTGTTTTTACATTTATGACCGTTGCCATATCTCCGTGATCATGTAATCAAAATTCGGACACTTGGCAACTGGCATGTATTTATGATGGCTGCATGTGATCAATCACCTTTTGTAACCTTCTGACAAGCAAAGTTATTGAGAAAGCCAAATTAACCATGTTACTAACTTAACAACTGTGGCAAGAACAAAGGGGACAAAATTCAGTGGTGGGATTCAAATACCTGAACATCCAGTTCTCTACGTGGATGCAGGCCTGGGCCTCTGAGGCCTAGAATGGACTTCCGGAAGTGACATCCATACACTTCCTGTGGGCTGTTCTAGACCTGGGAGGCGTCCTCCAGGCCTCCGAGGCCTAGAATGGACTTCTGGAAACAGCATGGGTTCAGCCGGTTCTCCGAACTCAACAAAATTTAGCTACCGATTCTACCGAACCGATGCGAACCGGCTGAATCTCATCGACAAAATTCCCTGAATTTGCTTACTTAGCAACAGAAATTTTGGGCTCAATTGTGCTCCTATGTCAAGGACCACCTGTACTCCAAAATGTTTAACGTACTAAAATACCCACAAAAATCTTGATATCTGCTTTTACCAATGAGAACATAAACTGAAACATTCTAGTACACTTAGATGCAAACACTTCACATACATAAGTTTAGACTTGTTGCTATTCTTCTTTTCTTCCTTTCTGTCAGCAATCTGACACAATCTAGCGAAGCAATCTTGTCACTCTAGTTTTCTTTATTTTTATTTTGTTCACTACTAGCCAGATAACTATGCTCATTAACACTTCAAATACGTGTTGGGACAGCAGGTCAGAAAGGATTAAAATGGAAGAATTTTCACTGTAGTAAGAGATTAAGATGGTAATTTTTGAAGATAACTCCTTCCTCTTTCTGACTGAAAAGTGACAACTGGATATATAATAATCGTGCTTAGGAAGCCCCAAATTAACCAATAATAGCCAAACTGTATGTACTTCTCATACTAAGCTCCTAGATACTGATCTCAATTTCTTCTCCCTAGTGAAACCTAGTTTTAAATTTTTAAAAAGAGAAGGGCTATGCTTGGAAGCCCAGCAACAATATCAGATTTGTTTCAACTTATTGTCCAGGGGGACAAAAATAGAGATTGGTAGTAGATTGAGGGTACTAGGTATATTCTAGTTTAACAAAGAGAAGGATTGGGGTGATATGATAGTAGTCTTCCAAGGATTTGAGGGACTGTCACAGAGAAGAGAGGGTCGACTATTCTCCAAAGCACCTGACAGCAGGACAAGAAGTAACAGGTGGAAGATCATTAAAGAAAGCACCAACCTAGAACTAAGGAGAAATTTCCTGTCAGTAAGAACAATTAATCTGTGGAATGGCTGGCCTTAAGATGTTGTGAATGCTCCATCACTGGAGGTTGTCAAGAAGAGACTGGAGAGCCATTTGTCTGGAATGATATAGGGTCTCCTACTTGAATAGGGGATAGACTTGAAGACCTCCAAGGTTCTTTCCAACCCTATTATAGCAACAGCATTTAGACATATACTGCTTCATAGTTCTTTACTGCCCCTCTCTAAATGATTTACAGAGTCAGCATATGGCCCTCAACAATCTGGGTCTTCATTTTACTGAAGGATGGAAGGCTGAGTCAGCCTTGAGCCTTTCAGAATCGAACTCCTGGCAGTGGACAGAATTAGCCTGCAATACTGCATTCTAACCACTGCACCACCACAGCTCTTATTATTCTATGTTTTATGTTCTAGTAGCAGCAGCAGCACATGCATTACATTCTGGGGTTAATTCCAGCAGGTAAGATAAGCATTTGGAGAGCCATTGCCACTCAAAGCAGGTTGCCTGATGAATACTCCACCAAAGGTCAGAATCAACAGGATTACTTAACTAGGGCCATATCCTAGTATACTCCATTTCAGTAACTTCCAGAATCCTCTCTGGTCTTCCGCTGAACATTAGCAGAAAGTATTCCTGCTATTCTGAGTCAAGAAGGATGACAAAAGCTATTGACTGAAAGGCTAGATAACTGATAAGAAGGATACCCCCTAGAGATATGCCTGAAAACTCTGCCATCTCATCTTTACAATTCAGCCATGATTTGTTTAATGGAAGGCTCAGCTACTCTACCTTCAAAGGAGCTGGGAAAAAGGAAAGCCCTGACTAGTACAATATATTTAGGATCATCACTAAGTCCACTGATGGGACTGAGTAAGAGGGAGATCTATGTATATAGCCTTGAGTCCCTAAATGAAAAGTGGATTAAATTAAGTACATAAACACATCCACAACCACCAGAAATTATTGGCTCCTACACTAGGACTTCTTGGGGGCATGGTGGCCTAATGGTTAAGATGATGGACTTGTCAACCGGAAGATCAGCAGTTCGAGATCCAAGTACCGCATATAGGGTGAGCTCCTGTTCTTGCTCCAACTCCTGCCAACCTAGCAGTTCAAAAGCTTGCAAATAGATAAATAGTAGATAAATAGGTACCACTACAGTGGGAAGGTCACAGTGCCTCGGCATATAGTCATGCTGGTCACATGACACAGAAGCGTCTTCAGCTGGCTCCCTCAGCTAAGAAATGGAGATGAGCATTGCCCCCTTGTGCTGGACATGAATGGGCAGGGGAAACCTTTACCCTTTTACACTAAGAAGGACTACATAGTCCTTCCTGCCCAATTCAAGATCACCTCCTAGGCCAGCCAAGTTCTTCCTTAGTTGCCAGAAAGTTTTATAACCAACATGCTCATCATGATCTATGTTTTTGTATCCCCTCTCAAATTCTTTTAATGTGTGAAGAAATGTAGATATACCATCCTTAAGACAGATTTAAAAAAAAAAAATGCTCAAAGATACCCTTCTCATTCATGATGATAGATGTGAGGCTTAACTGAGCTCCCAGCACTAAGTAACACTAGAAGAGCTCAGACCAGAGATTAAATCCTATTATTACAATCCTGGGACTGACTTCCTTCAGAGATTCCTTCCAGCTTCTGCCTACTTTTGCCATAAACCTGTATGTCCAAAAGATATTCTAATGAATATCTGTAGGAAACCTTTCTTTGTAGACAATTTTGCAGATCAACAAAAGATTAGTGCATCATACAATGAGATATTGGCAAAAAAGCACCAAATTCTCAAATTAGGGAGTTCACAAATTAGGAATCACTACCCACAGGATGGTTGCAAAACATTTTAAAACCTAATCTGGCTTGCAAGGATAAAACAGGAGCAGAGTCACTTTGGATAGTGAGATGAGCAGCATATATATTTAATAAATAAATACTAAATAAATAAGTAAATAAAAGATGTCAAAACTCTATCAGGCTTTGTCCGTTGCTTGGCCTGTACAAGCTTGCAGTAGCAACTATAGTACCACAAATTAGAAAATCCCCAGATTAAAATTTAATTTAATCATTAAAATAGTATATTTATTTCTTGCACGACCACTGAGATAGATAGATAGATAGATAGATAGACAGACAGACAGACATTTATTTATTTATTTATTTATTTATTTATTTATTTATTTATTTATTTATTTATTTATTTATTTATTTATTTCTACAAAACTCCATGTAGCATTTGAAGGAATCGTGATATTCACTGGGGTACCTTTTGTACTGAGATATTTATTTGTTTGTTTGTTTGTTTATTGCTACAAAACTCCATGTAGCATTTGAAGGAATCGTGGTATTCACTTGGGTACCTTTTGTACTGAAATATTTGTTTGTTTGTTTGTTTGTTTGTTTATTGCTACAAAACTCCATGTAGCATTTGAAGGAATCGTGGTATTCACTGGGGTACCTTTTGTGTGATGCTATCCAAACTTGTGGTTTAAATGCTAAGCCATTGAAGAATAAATATATTTGGGGTTTTTTTTTCTACACATTTAGAGTGAAGCAGAGAAACTTTTTTTTTTTTTTAGAAAAAGGATTGCATTTCATTCTAAAAGCAGGTTTAGAAGCCCTGGAGAAACACCCTGTGTTTCTGTTCTTTGGCAGCTTGTTTTCAAACAAGCTGTCTCTTTCCAAATTCTTAAGTGGTTTCAAAGGGTGTTTTAACGTTGCCAGCAAGGCCTTTTCTCCTTGCTCTTGCTGCATACAGATGGTGCACAAGAATGTCTTTGACAATATTTTAAAGCCACTGTGAATAACCATTCTTGTGACATGAATAAAGCAATGGCTTGTTTGCTGAACAGCTGAGGCTACAGTGTTCTTTGC
>NW_015388311.1:0-7185 GCF_001527695.2 Protobothrops mucrosquamatus
ATAATGCATGTTTTATTTAAAAAAAAGTAGTTTGAATTGTTTTGTTCTGTCTTTGATGCATGCAATTCATTTTGTTTACCCTTTCTGCATTTTTATAGTACTACCTGTGATTCAAGTCACATGAAATTAGACCAATTATACAGCCAGCACAAATGCACATTTGAGATACGACCAGGGCCAAGAGAATGTATACGTGTATGTGTTATATGCATGTACTTGCAAGCCAGTGATGACACCAATGCTTTAACATTCCATTTCCTAAAACTAAAGTTTGTTTATCTGTCAATTAAAACTCTTTGCAAAAAGCTGGCCTATAATAATGCCAAAGATTTTGGTCACCAATTTCCTATGAGACCATTGATTTTTTTTTTTTTATCATGCATAAATGCGGCTTAATGTTTGCATTTGTATATGCTGGCTCTTTTTGCATTTAGTTTCACTGATTCTAACATTAAAAGCAGTTAAAAACTAGCAGTTTTTTTAAGTTTCCTTATTCAGGATAATGGATATATACTATATATATACTATATATAGATATAGATATTATTAGATGTATATTACAAATATTTAGCTTGCTTTTTTAAACAGTAGCTTTGGTTAACATAACCAGTCATGGCTGTGTTCTTGCATTTTCAGTTTCTTGCACCTCAGAAATGGGGGGAGTAAAAGTCCTGATCAGTAAAACAGTTGTGGTGTTTTTTGTTTTTTGTTTTGTTTTTGTTTTTAAAAAAAAAACAGAGGCTCCAGCGTTCCTGAAAATGATCGTCTGGCTTCAATTGCTGCTGAACTACAGTTTAGATCATTAAGCCGACATTCAAGTCCCACAGAAGAACGAGAAGGTGCTATTATAATGATGATTGTATATGAATACTATTTCCCCTAAAATATATTTATCATATCCTGGTAAGGCTTCTGCTTAACTTTTAGTTTGGTATCCTTACTCTTGATATAATTGTGTAGATTTTGACCATATAATATGAGAGTCAGATTTTAGAAACATTTAGAACAGCTTATTTTGTTATTAATTCCAGTCTTGAAACTTACTTGTATGGCACTTTCATTTGAAATTTGCCTAGACTTCAACATTGGTAGCTATGACAATAGCTATAACAACTATCTGACCACAAATAAAACCACTTGAGGATCTGCAAGTTTAAAGACTGAAGAGTTAATTAGCTGGTTGAAAAGAAGGTTTGAAATAGATTTCCCTAGGACAGGGGTAGGCAACCTTGGCTCTTTTATGATTCGTGGACTTCAACTCCCAGAATTCCTGAGCCAGCATGGCTGGCTCAGGAATTCTGGGAGTTGAAGTCCACGAGTCATAAAAGAGCCAAGGTTGCCTACCCCTGCCCTAGGAGATAGTCTTTCTGGGATATATATGAGCTGATGTTGAGAAGGCTGCTACAAACTTGTTGGTAAAGACATTAAATTAAATATCTATGGAGGTATTTTCGAGGTCATGGTTATCCCAAAGGTGTTTTCTTTCAAAAGGCAACTGGACTTTCTTGTTTTGCCTCAGTGACTCTCAGAAAGAGGGCTAACAACCACAGGACTGCAAGGAATATAAATCCTTCCATTGTCCGCCATTCAGTCAGAACTGAAGAAGCTTCTTGGATAAGACGCAAAAAAACTTCAAGCAAAACAAGAAAGTTCAGTTGTCTTTTGAAAGAAAGCATCTTTGGGACATTAAATTAAAGAAAAATACCCAAGGAAAGCATTCACTAGGACGCTATCGCTCAAAGAGCACATATTCTTTGGACAGTAAATAGTTGAAGTAAGCAACCTTTGTTTCATCTGTTGCATCATTTCCCTTTCTGCACATAACTATACAGGCGAAACATGTTTATAAAGCAAATTGCAGTCGTGGACTTTAAAGGAACGGAAGAGCCTTTCCTGCAATTTAGTGCATACGTGAATGCCAATAAGATGCAGACTTGGAAGAGCTCAAACACATATTTTTTGGTGTGGAAGACAATAATACCATCCACCTTTTCTGAAATCTTGGCATATTTGCATCGTCTCCAAAGAGGGAGGAAAAAAAAGATGCTGGGTTACTATCTTTGGCTTTTCTTTTGCACAGGTTTACAGAAACTGGGTAATTGCAACAGTACAGTATAATGGAGAAATAGTTTGAAAGAGGTGCTCTCACTGAATTTCTTATATGACAATTTCCTGTTTTCATTTAAAGGGATTAGTATGAACCAAAAGTATTCATAGGCTTTTGGAGCGGCCAGAATTGCATATATGATGAATCTGGTTCATCTGCTGTTTCTTTGTGCTAAAACCCTTCATAATTTCATGGCCTCCAGCTGTTTTTAAGTACTACATTCCCATCTACCGTGCCAATGGATGTATTCCATGCTTATGTATTAACATAGGTATGATAGAAATTATAGTCCAGTACAGCTAGAAAGCACAGTTTTGGAGGTATCATACATATATAGGAAAACGATAACCTAAATGTATAATAAATTATCTGACTTAAATATAATCTAGAAAATTGCCCGTTGCTGGATAACTTGTATTTTTGTGTGAGCCTTCGAGTAATTTGGTATGACTATTCAAGCATGAAATGTAAAACAATTAGACATGATTTGTTTCTGATGTAAATCAAGATTCAGTTATTCAAAACAAGGCATTTTGTTTTGCTGAACCTATTGAATTCTGTATGGGATAATTAGGCACAGTTGCTTGAATTTCTTAGTGACTATGAGTGCATTAGCCATAAATATCCAATTGAGTCTAATAACTTCAAATAAATAAAGGCATTTTTAACACTGGGTGAAGGTCCACAGTTCACCAAATTGGTTTTTAAAATCTATATTGCTTCTTTTAGCTCTTTAAGCAAGCAGCTGAGCTCCTGGCCCAGGCAAGGATAGCAGTCAGTTTTTTTCCCCCTGAAAGTGAAGTAGTGAAATTACTTCAAGCAGTTTCTTGTGGCAAAAATTAGCACTCGTTTCCTTTTTTAATTAAAAAAAAGCAGCTTCTTTCTAAGATGTCCTTTGGGTTTTAGCTTGAATGCCGATAGTCATCTACTTACAACACTTTATTTAGTGCCTGTTCAAAGTTAACAATGGCACTGAATAAAGTGAGTAATGAACATTTTTCACACTAACAACTGTTGCAGCATCCCTCACTGAGCCTTCCATCTTTCCGAGGTCGGTAAAACGAGGACCCAGATTGTTGGGGGTAATATGCTGACTCTGTAAACCGCTTAGAGAGGGCTGTAAAGCGCTGTGAAGCGGTATACAAGTCTAAGTGCTATTGCTGTTGCTGTGGTCAGGTGAATAAAATTTGGATGCTTGGCAATTGGTTCATATTTATGATGGTTGCCAGTGTCCCGGGGTCATGGCATCCCCTTTTGTGACCTTGTGCCAACCAAAGTCATTGGGGAAGCCAGATTCACTTAACAGCCATCTTCCTCACTTAACAACTGCAGTGATTCATTTAACAGTTATAGTAAGAAAGGTGGTAAAATGGAGCAAAATTCACTTAACAAATTGTCTTGCTTAGCCACAGAAATTTGGGCTCAGTTGTGGTTGTAAGTCAAGGATTACCTGTATTCTTTAGTCAGGGTCTGAACATTCAAACTCCATTTCTTATACAAAAAAAAAGAACACTTAGTATAGTTAAGTTAATCTTCACTAGTCTTTATGGCTTTTTCTTATTCAATGTGCTCCATTAAATACAACATTGCTAGGGTCCACTCTGTTACACTTAATGGAGAGAACGATC
Organism: Protobothrops mucrosquamatus; assembly: GCF_001527695.2. Classification (NCBI taxonomy): domain Eukaryota; kingdom Metazoa; phylum Chordata; class Lepidosauria; order Squamata; family Viperidae; genus Protobothrops; species Protobothrops mucrosquamatus. The sequence continues at coordinate 3,736 of NW_015388311.1, forward strand.
TTCATTTATTTCAATTACTTTGCTCTTCACTTTCCTTTTTAAATAGAAGCTTCTAGTTCTTCACTTCATTATTTTCTTTGGCACAGGTCTGTTTTTACATATACCATTATTTTTTTCCCCAGAGTGTTCATTTTAAACTATTGCAGTGGAGTCAAAAATGTCTTGTGTGAGCTGTAACATGCTTCCACTATAAATTTCAAATAAATGCCCTCCATCAGCAGGGCAGGCTATATCTAAGGATCTGCTGATCCTTGAGAACTTATTTTTGCCGTGAGGGGGGAAATTGGTCGTAATCTATAGAAGGAGTAGGGATGCTAGTTCCTTGACTGGTTCTCCACACCTAACCTGCTGTCTCTAGAATAAAGAATAGGACACGAGGGGCCCACTGCTTATTTTTTTCATGGCTCAGTTCATGTATACGTGAATAGTGTCTCTTGCTGTGGAGACCCATTCACACATTCGTGCTAGCCTTCGCCCTCATGTTAATATAAGCAGGAATTCTTAAAAGCTGCTGATCAAAGGGTGAGAAATCAGTTCTTGGCTGTGTTTTGCATGTGCCATACATTTCTTAACAGCACCTTTTGTTTTTCACAGAGCCATCTTATCCAAAAGGGGATACAAGTGGAACAGCCCGAAGAAGTTGGGAGCTTCGGACTCTTATCAATCAGACCAAAGGTTAAAAAAAAAAGAAAAAAAAAGAGTTTGATATTTTGGCAAGAAATGTATTTCAAACTGCCATTTCATAGTAGCTATAATTTAGTATTTCTCTTCAAGGTTATTTTTCTTACCGTTGCATCAAACTAGATTAGTAATAATAATAATAATAATAATAATAATAATAATAATAATAATAATAATAATAATAATAATAATAATAATAATAATAATAAAGTTGGAAGAGACCTTGGAGGTCATCTAGTCCAACCCCTTGCTCAGGCAGGAAACCCTATACCATTTCGGACAAATGACCGTCCAGTCTCTTCTTAAAAACTTCCAGTGTTGGAGCATTCACCGCTTCTGGAAGCAGGTTGTTCCACTGGTTAATTGTTCTCACTGTCAGGAAGTTTCTCCTTAGTTCTAGGTTGCTTCTCTCCTTGATTAGTTTCCACCCGTTGCTTCTTGTCCTGCCTTCAGGCGCCTTGGAAAATAGCTTGACTCCCTCTTCTTTGGGGCAGCCCCTGAGATATTGGAACTCTGCTATCATGTCCCCCCTCATCTTTCTCTTCATTAAACTAGACATATCCAATTCCAGCAGCCATTCCTTATATGCTTTAGCCTCCAGATTCATATTATTGGTTGTTGAGCAAATCAAGCTTGTTCTCTTATTTCCTCCTTCAAGCATATCCTTATATGTATCCATATTCCAGATATTTTCAATATAGTCTAGGAAGCCTTTGGCCTCAGATGTTACTTCCAGATAACAAGAATAACATGGCAAGGTGATGAAAGATACAAGTTCAAAATCATCTAGATGGCCCCACCCCTGTTAAATGGGATATAAAAGGAGGATTAAATCAGTGTCAGTTCCTACCTTCTTCTTGCTAGCAACCATCCTTGGAGCTTGTCACCTTTGTTCAGTACAAATACATCCACATGCATACATGTATTTGGAAACCAGTGTGGTATAGTAGTTAAGGTGAAGGACTGGGAGCAGAGAGACCCAGATTTTAATCACCCCCTAGGCATAAGAAGGCTAGGTGATTTTGCCTCTCCCCTTTCCTCTCCTACCTGGATTAGGAAGTTGAATCGACCGTCCTGCATTGGACCAGTGCAGGGGTAGGCAACCTTGGCTCTTTTATGACTCGTGGACTTCAACTCCCAGAATTCCTGAGCCAGCCATGCTGGGAGTTGAAGTCCACGAGTCATAAAAGAGCCAAGGTTGCCTGCTCCTGGACCAGTGTGTTAGATTGTGGTCAGGGCTGTGGAGAGAAATAATCTCTGAATGCATCCCTATAGGAGACAATGTTGGTTGCTGCTCCACCAGACAATGTTGGTTGCTGCTCCATTCTAAGCCTTTCTTAATCTTTCTTCCTAATCATGTGCCTGAAGTGGGGTTAGGCAGCCTACCCTGTGCTTCCCAGTGCAGGCATAGGCACAAGACAGGCAGAGAAGTAATATATGTGTGGGAATAAAAACACCCAGATGCAATACATTGCAAAGAACAGTTGTAGGGATTAGGTATGTGTAGTCTAGTGAAAAGAAGGACTAGGGGGTGACATGATAGCTGTGCTCCAGTATTTAAGGGGCTGCCACAAGGAAGAAGGGTTTGATCTGTTTTGCAAAGCACCAGAAGACAGGATAAGAAACAATGGACGAGAACTAATCAAGGAGAGAAGCAACCTGAAATTAAGGAGAAACTTCCTACCAGTGAGAACATCAACCAGTGGAACAGATGCAACCATTTGCTGGAGGCTTTTAAGAAGAGCCATTTGTCTGAAATGATACAAGGTCTCCTGCTTAAGCAGAGGATTATACTAGTAGATCCCCAAGGTCCCTTCCAATGACGATGATGATGAGATGATGTAAATCAAACTCCTATGCTGCTAAGGGGGGGTGGAAAGTAATCCAGGAACCATAGCTGCATGCCCAGTTTTTACAGCTGAATGTATATATAAATTTGAATCACGGGGGAGTGAGGAGAAGGAGGATTGAGAAGTAATTATCTTGCAAATATTCTAAATATATACTCTTGGTAAAATAAAGTCTAAATGATTGACTTTTTATTTTACTAAAGATAATTTTTTTAGAATATTTAGAGCATTTATTAGTCTTGCATCTCTAATAGTTTTCATACTGTTTTAATGGTGTAGGTCAGGGGTAGGCAACCTTGGCTCTTTTATGACTCGTGGACTTCAACTCCCAGAATTCCTGAGCCAGCTGTGCTGGCTCAGGAATTCTGGGAGTTGGAGTCCACGAGTCATAAAAGAGCCAAGGTTGCCTACCCCTGGTGTAGGTAAATAACTGTAGTTCATTCATAATCAATGCTTTTGCCTATTCTGTTTGTTTCTAGACACTGCTTCCAGACAGGGACCTATGGAAACAGTTCAGAAATCTGTCCAGCTGTTTGAAGAAAAGAGGTACCGGGAAATGAGACGGAAAAACATCATTGGCCAAGTTTGTGACACGCCCAAATCTTACGATAATGTCATGCACGTAGGCTTAAGAAAGGTCACTTTTAAGTGGCAAAGAGGAAACAAAATTGGTAAGTTGCCAGGGAGCTACTGTACCTCTTGATATTTTTCACTTATTACATTTATTTATTTATTTATTTATTTATTTATTTTTCCAACTTCTATGCCGCCCTTCTCCCCACGGGACTCAGGGCGGCTCACAGCATGTTAAAAAACAACACAAAAAACATTTCCCCTATAAAACCAATTAAAAACCAAATATATTTATGGCTGTGTCATTATTAAAATCTTTAAAAATTATTCCCTATTTAAAATTCAC
>NW_015388311.1:8452-12645 GCF_001527695.2 Protobothrops mucrosquamatus
ATCCTCTGCCCTCCCCTCCAGGGGGTCCCCCCCCTCCAATTGGAGGAGAGAGCGGGTTACCCTGAAGAGGGCGGCCGGGCGATTATCTGATGACGCGATGAGTGAGGCATAGTAGTTAGTCCTAGCCTTCCTCAGCGCCACAAGGTAGGATCTAAGATGTATCCTTACCTGTGCTCGATCGGATTCGGTTCGGCTGGCCTTCCAACTGCTCTCTAGGCGTCTTTTCCGACGTTTCATCTCTCTCAGCCCCTCGGTAAACCAAGGAGATGGTCGAGATCCACGTCGGGTCAGAGGCCGCAGAGGCACGACTCGGTCCAATGCTTTTAATCCAGAAATGTCATGCACGTATCTTCCTGCATATTTTATTTTGATCTGACTCAAGGACTATTGCTTTTGTCAATCTGTGCTGGTTTGTTTAAAAAGCCATGGCGGATTAAAGCGTGCTAAATCCAGGATATTCTGTAAGTTATTGCCGAGGATTTAGAAGTCAAATCTGCCCTGTAATGCAACTGTGTAAAGACAGGTACTTAGGGTTAAATGACATATATTTTATATAGAATTCATTAGCTTTGGAATCGGATGGAATAGGTCAGGAGCTAGGTCAGGGGTAGGCAACCTTGGCTCTTTTATGACTTGTGGACTTCAACTCCCAGAATTCCTGAGCCTATACCATTTCGGACAAATGGCTGCATATTTATTGCATAATAATACTCTGGAGGTTTTATATTTTGAACAATTCTGGGAGTTGAAGTCCACGAGTCATAAAAGAGCCAAGGTTGCCTACCCCTGAGCTAGGTGATGGTGTTAATCTGCACTCTTCATAACGTAGCTATTATACAGTATGATATTCTGGTCTTGTGTATGTGTGTGTTTAAAACACTTTCTGTTTAAATGCCTGTACGTTAATTAGATTGTTCATTCCTAGAGCATTCAAGGCACCTAACAAAAGAATCCACACATACGTTTATGTTAAATATTCTGCGGAAGATGATATATAACTGACTTATACTGATAAGGCTGTGGGAAAAATATTTTTTTTCTTTTTTCTTTTTTTAATTACAATTCTGCAGGAGAAGGCCAATATGGGAAAGTTTATACCTGTATCAGCGTTGACACTGGTGAATTGATGGCAATGAAAGAAGTAAGCAATGTTCTTGTAAAACAATTGTATATGTTTATATTTTTTGTTTGTTTGTTTGTGCGATTTATTTAATTATTTAAGTGGCAGCTTTTTAAATTAAGCCATTTACTGTGAGAGAATGCCTCTTTCCTACCAACATATTTGCTTCTTAGTATCAGAAGGAGAGGCATCCCATTGTATTCAACATAGAATAGAAGCATTGGGCAAAAATGACAAGATAGAGGCCTCTCAGTAGCTGCACTAGCAGCATTTAATAACTTGCTGTATGAAGAAATATGGAAGGTCAGCTCTTGTTTGCTGACTGGTAAATATTCTGTAATTCTTTTGTCTGTAGTAGATTTTAAACTTTTGTTACTTGCCCTAGAATAGAATTGAGGAGAAGAGAAGGGAAGGGAAGATATATCTGTATTATCTGTACAGATCTGTGATTGTTCTTACTCATTCTGATAGTGATAGAATAAACAGATTGATGTATGGTTTCAGTATTGCTTTTCTCTAAGTCAGTTTTCCTGTTAGCTTGGTTTGCAACACTCATGAAATATAATGTCTATTTTTTTTGCAGATCAGATTTCAACCCAATGATCACAAAACAATAAAAGAAACTGCAGATGAATTGAAAATTTTTGAAGGCATTAAGCATCCTAATCTAGTCCGCTACTTTGGTGTAGAACTTCACAGGGTAAGGAGATGATGGTTACTGACTTTTGCAGTTAACATAGAATTAAAATTGATTTAATTGATAAGAGTATACCGGAATGTTGGTCTTGCTTTATGTTTTATGTACTATGCTTTATGTACTCCTAAGTTATGTTTCATTTTATTTGTGGAAGTAAATATATGTAGATTGTTCCAGGATTACATTTGCTATTTAGGAAATAAATGTGTGAGAAGCATGCTCCAATTTCCTAACAAAGAGCAGTGGATTTAGTTAAAGGATTCATAGGGGTTGATCCCTTAACCTTCATCTGTTGTAATTTCTCTACCCCAAAGGTTTTAGTAGCTGAAGAGAGGGGAAATCTGAGTGTAGTTTATATATTCATGTCACTTTTATTCCTTTCAAAGTTAATAGAAATTGAAATGGTTGGCAAGTAAAACTGGAGAACAGTGAAGACAAAAAAGGATTCTGTTTGGCCTTCCTATAATTGGTTTTGCAGTGGGTCTTCCAGAGAGGAAATGGCAAACTGAGCATTGCTTTGGCACCATGGTGGAATAAAGAGCCGGCAAGTAGACTGACTCCTTATAATCCTCCTTTGAACAGGAGCGAACTTGAGTTTACCCTTAAGTTCTTCAGGTAGCTGCTCCTCGGAGGAGTCCATAAGACTGTCTCTGGCAGGTTTCAAGCTGTAGGACAGGGGTCCCCAACCTGTGGGCTGCAGCCCACTACCGGGCTGGCCTGCTGGCCACCGGGTGGCGGAACAGGCTGGCCCCCAGCCACTATAAAAACAGGGCACCATGCGGGGAAAACAAGGTGCCGCGCAGCAAAAACAGGGCGGTGCTAGTGTCAGTGGGTGCTAGCACCGCTCCGTTTGCGTCAAGCATGCTTGCAGCCCCGTTTGTATGTGCGCGTGCGCACAAAATGCTTTCCTCTCTGTTTCCCTCTGGTCTGCCAACCGAGGAAGGTTGGAGACCTCTGCTGTAGGAGATAAGAGAATTGCTATCATAGCCTAAGACTCAAGATTCTGACTCAGATGCTCCAGCTGAACTTGTGGAATGGGGTTCAAGAGACACCAGGCCAGGAATCATATAAGGCTAACTGAGAACAAGTACAACCTTGACAGCTGGAGCAGTCAAATGAGAATAATATAAGGCCTCCCAACTCTGGCATGGGAAGAGCAAAGCAAAAACATTCTATGAGGCTTCTTGCCAAGCAAGGGAGTAAACCTTGCAAGTGCCTGCAATCTGACCTGCCTTCCTGTGCTGGAAACAACCCCTCTGATCTCTGGCTCTTGCATGACAATTTGTTTGGATTATGTGCTCTGGACTGGCTGACAATCCTAATCTGGCTTTTAGAATCTTGGACTGATTTTGGACTATTCTGCTCGCTGTTGTTAAAAAGCTGATCATTCAGGCAAGGGTCTATTGGAGACTGTTCTTTTCGTTCGCATGCTTTGACTGTTGTTATCTCTTTGACCTTGAATAAACAATGAATTCCCATGGAACCTGTGTTTGAGTCTGTGATGGTCCAAACAAGATTTCTGCTTTAACCTTGTTCTTCTCATTCAGATAAACACCAAAGAAAGGAATATTAGATCATTTATTCATCAGAAATCCCAAACAATAACTTACAGTTAAGAAGAGTTCTTCTGCTGAACATATCATGACCTTTTCTATTCCTTTGGGTGAAAAATTGAAGGTGAACTCACCCCATGGTTCTTATGGGACACATCACCTCTTGTCCTTCTTCACAAAGACCTCTTTTACAAGCTGGCATGTAGCCAGGATATCCTGTGATGAACTTAGTAGCTCCTCCTACTGACCTGTTAACATGGGATTTACTGAATAGCTAAAACTACATTACCCATAAGCCATCTCTTAAGGAGAACAGAGTCAGTATTTGAAACTAGAAGCAGGACAATAGCCATCTTGCTGAAACTGCAGTCAGCTGATCTGAAACTGATGTGAAAGTGGATTTAAAAATGACAAGCTATAAGAACAATATGTAAAAAGATGCTACACTGGATATACAAACGAAACCGGCTAATGTTTAATTAAAAGGGATATACAAATAACAAAGCAAAAGATTGGTCTGGCTAATTTTCTTATATTGTATTTTAAAAAAAGACTTGTTTAAGCTTTGAAAAAAAAATATGATGATAAGGGACAAAGAAAAAATGAAAAGAAATCAGATTCTACTCTAGGACATATGAAGAGACTAAAGATCAAGATTGTTAAAAGGAAAAGGAAAACATATCAAGTTTATTTGATCAAAGTTAAAATAGATGTAGTGTCATCTCTTGTAAACCCTAAATGGATTTTTGCTGCTTAGGACTGAAATGATGGAAGTTTTACATTTTGCTTTTAGATAAAAGATGAGATATTGTTTGTTTAAGAT
>NW_015388311.1:12780-71822 GCF_001527695.2 Protobothrops mucrosquamatus
TTTTTTTGTCCGCCATTTTTTCCCCCTTTTCCGGCGGGTGCCTTACCTCCCTTGGGCTGGGCCAGCTGGTGGTCGGCCTGCTCCGTCTCTGCCGCTTGCCAGCTACGCCTCGGCCGGCGCAGGGGGCGGAACCACGCATGCGCAGCGCTCCCGGGCAGGGAAAGTCCTCCACTTACGACCGGTTGGGTAGTCCTCGACTTACGACCGGTTGGGGTCGCGGCATTAAAAAGGTTGAGAACCACTGTGCTAGAAGATGTTCATCATCTACCTGTTGTCTTAAAAATGTAATGAAATTACGTGCAAGGAAAAGGAGACAGGGAAGGGAAAAGAGAAAATTTACCTTCAACATTAGTCCCTCTTTTAATTATCAAAAAGACTTTGCATAGCCTGAAAAACTAGCTCTGTTTCAAATGGGTAAAAGTAGGAGAGAGGCCTCTTTTCTTAGGGTAGCTGATGGAGTAGACTTGATTCTCTTTTCTACCTTTGGCTGAAATTTGTAAAAAAAAGAAAGAAAGAAAGGCTACTATCTTTGAGAAAGAACAAAGCACAACAGTAAAAAGCATGTAAAACCGTATTTCCCTTATTATAGTTAGACATTTAGTAAATTATATGAATTATATGAGTAATTTGCTGCAGCCATGTTTGTTGCTCATCACAGCAAAGATTTGTCCTCTTTCCTACTGTACGCACAATGGACTGTTGGCAAAAAAGGATTTGGACTCTGTCGCACACCCTAATATAGGGTGTGTGATTGCTAAGTAAAACTTCCAAAATGCAATGAATACCCATTAAGGTTATGGAGTGTAACCAGCTAACTGTTTGTGGGTAGAGCACAGTTTTGCCTTGTCTGGGGTTGCGAGTGAGCAACTGGGAAGCTTCTGTGTCTAATGGAGTACTAGAACTCCTGGTCTCCTGGCTTGTAACCTAGTATCTTTAACCACTACACCAAAGTAGCTCTCATATTTCACATTCAGGGCTTATTGGACCATGCCTATGAATAAAGAGCTGCTTTCTATCTAGTGAGGATGTCCAATTAAAACTCTTTGCACCTCAATTACAGGAAGAAATGTATATCTTTATGGAGTATTGTGACGAGGGAACGCTGGAAGAAGTGTCGAGGCTGGGCCTCCAAGAGCATGTTATTAGACTCTACACAAAGCAGATCACAACAGCCATCAATGTGTTGCACGAACATGGTATAGTGCATCGAGATATTAAAGGTAGTAATTTATTTAGATTTCTCTTCTACTTTGGACTGCTCAACAGATTTTTCTTTAAAGCCAAGTGTAACAGATACGCATTTTAGAAACAAATCACTTCAAATAACATGTTGCATTATTTTCAGCCTTTCCCAGTTCCTCTGCTCCACAGTTGGATGTTTTAAGAGAGTTTGCTTGCTTGCCAGCCAGAATGTATGGCTGATTGTATCTTTCACAGTTGTGATCAGTATTTATAAATGAAGAGAACAGAAAATTCTGACACTTTCCACTGAATCTGAAGGATGCCTTTGGACTTATCAAGACACAAATGGGGACACTTGTTACAACAATAATTGCATCAGCATATGTAAAAGAAAATATTACATGCTGATGTTTGGGAGATTGTTTAGAGAATAGAAGCAGCAGGCAATTATGCTTGACCACAGGATGTTAATGGTTGTTTTTCACCATTTGAAAGTCAAGTTGCCATTCCAGCTGGGTTTTAAATGTAATTCATCATGATCCAAGGATTGGCCTAAACATTCCTTTCTCACGTTTGCAGATTTAATAATAATAATAATAATAATAATAATAATAATAATAATAATAATAATAATAATAATAATAATAATAATAATAATAATAATAATAATAATAATAATAATAATAATAATAATTAATAAAGTTGGAAGGGACTTTGGAGGTCATCGAGTCCAACCCCCTGATCAGGCAGGAAACCCTACACCATTTCAGACAAATGGCTGTCCAGTCTCTTCTTAAAGACTTCCAGTGTTGGAGCATTCACCGCTTCTGGAGGCAGGTTGTTCCACTGATTAATTGTTCTAACTGTCAGGAAGTTTCTCCTCAGTTCTAGGTTGCTTCTCTCCTTGATTAGTTTCCATCCGTTGCTTCTCGTCCTGCCTTCAGGTGCCTTGGAGAATAGCTTGACACCCTCTTCTTTATGGCAGCCCCTGAGATATTGGAACACTGCTATCATGTCTCCCTTCTTCCTTCTCTTCGTTAAACTAGACATACCCAATTCCAGCAGCCGTTCCTTATATGTTTTAGCCTCCAGTCCCCTAATCATCTTTGTTGTTCTTCTCTGTACTCTTTCTAGAGTCTCAACATCTTTTTTACATCGTGGTGACCAAAACTGGATGCAGTATTCCAAGTGTGGCCTTACTAAGGCATTGTAAAGTGGCATTAATACTTCATGTGATCTTGATTCTATCCCCCTGTTAATGCAGCCCAGTACCGCGTTGGCTTTTTGGGCAGCTGCAGCACACTGCTGGCTCATATTTAAGTGATTGTCCACTAGGACTCCGAGGTCCCTCTCACAGTTACTACTATTGAGCAAGGTAGCTTAAGCAGTGAGACAGACCCGCCTGAATAATGATTTCCTGAATAACGATTTATGCTGCTCCATTTCTGCTTCTCCCTCTCTTGAAGACCATTTTCAGTTTCCATAGCAATGCACTGAGGAAGCATCCTGCAGATGGAAGCTCTTCCTCCCTTTCAGAGCTCAAGCTGGAGAAGAAAAATAGGAACAACTGCTATTAGCCTTGTGGGATCAGGAATTATGCAAACTTAATGACAGTTTTTCTTCCCGAATTCTTCCTCGTGCTTAAGAGATCTTGAAAGGGATACATAATTAAAGTCCCCATCTTTTATTTGGAGAATGCAGGAATGCTGGGTCAGAAATAAGATTTGGATAAATCAGGGGTAGTCAACCTTGGCTCTTTTATGACTCGTGGACTTCAACTCCCAGAATTCCTGAGCCAGCTGTGCTGGCTCAGGAATTCTGGGAGTTGAAGTCCACGAGTCATAAAAGAGCCAAGGTTGACTACCCCTGGGATAAATGAATCAAAGGAAATGTGTGTATCGCCCATCCTCGATTGCATGCAGGATATTTATAGGAATTTGTGAGCAGGAATATTAACTGTCCAGATATTTATAATGCATGTACACTTACAGCTTGATTGTACTGTAACAATTTGGATCTAAAATCTTCTCTAGTGTTTAATTGTGAGATCTTATTTATTTATCTGTTTGTTTGTTTGTTTGTTTGTTTATTTTGGCTTTTAGGAGCAAACATCTTTCTTACATCATCAGGATTGATAAAGCTGGGAGATTTTGGCTGCTCCGTAAAATTAAAGAATAACACCCAGACAATGCCTGGGGAGGTGAATAGTACTCTGGGAACTGCCGGTAAGGAAAAACATACAACGAAATCTATGCATATAACACCATCTAGTAGCCATTGAGATTCTCTACTGCAAGGCTTTTCAACCAGTGGTACGGGTACCACCTGTGCTACATTGGCACCTTGCAGATGGCACGCGACCATCCTAGAAAAGTGGTAGCAGGGGAGGGGAATGAGCTGAACCGGTGGCAGCACCTCACAAGCCTGAGCGAGAGATGGCTGGAGCTGCAGGGCTGTCAGGGCTCAGCGGAAGTGCCAGGATCAGCACCAGGCTCCAGCTGGAGCTCGGCGCTGATCCTGGCGCTTCTGCTGAGCCCAGAAGAAGCGCCAATCAGCATCTCCAGGGTCTTGTGATTTACATTCAGATGCTTGGCAACTGATTCATATTTATGACGGTCACAGTGTCCCAGGGTCATGTGGAGTGACCAAAACCTGCTGCAACCACCCAGCAGATGGGGGAATAAAAACCAAACACCACCCCACCCCACCCCCGCTGCCAATCCTCAACAGAAATGCTCACAACAATGAAAACCTCGGACAGGAGGAAGAGCGCCGCCGGGTGGGCAGGCAGGTGTCTTTCTCGGCTGTGGCTTGGGGGGCACTTTTTTCAGTGCCATTGTAACTTTGAACAGTCACTAAGCGAACTGTTGTAAGTGTTGGTCATCAAGTTTTTGACACTTTGCTAGGCGACTGGTGGTACTCGGATATTGCTATCTCCTAAAAGTGGTACAATGGGTGAAAAGGTTGAAAAGCCCTGCTCTACTGTATGCTGTTGATTTCATATCTTATTTTATTATGAGAATGTAAGTTCTAATCTTCAACAAAGCACCTGTCCTCCATTCCAAGGACAGCTAGTCCTTGACTTAAGACCACAATTGAGCCCCAAACCTATGTTGTTAAGTAAGAAATTTGTTAAGTGAGTTTTGCCCCATTTTACGATTTTTCTTGCCACCGTTGTTAAGTGAATCACCGCAGTTGTTAAATTAGTAACACCGTGAATCTGGCTTTCCCATTGACTTTGCTTGTCAGAAGGTCACAAAAGGGTGGTCACATGACCCTGGGACACTGCAGCCGTCATAAATATGAACCAGTTGTCAAAATCCGAATGTAAATCACATGACCATAGGGATGCCGCACTAGACATAAGTGTGAAAGATGTCATTTTTAAGTCATTTTTTTCAGGGCTGTTGTAACTTCGAACGGTCATTAAAGGAACTGTTGTAAGTCAAGGACTACCTGTACTAGTTTAGCTACTGTTTAGGTTTTCCAGGTTGATCAAGATTGCTTAAGTCCTGCCACCTTCTGGAATTTCAGTGTCAGTACAGATCTGTAAATCTAAATCAAAAATAAAATCTTCGGGTTGCATTGTCGCAATTGTCCAAACTCTGCAGATCAGTAAAGCGCTCATCAATATTATCTGTTATTTTTGATATTATGCAAAGCGATTTTTATAGGGGCGTGCAACTGTTTTATAATTAACTTCTAGCTTTGTACTAGTCCTAGTAGGGATACAAAACTGTGTGAAAATATTTCTCTTGCACTAGAGTGAGTGGGACACCTGTAGCTCTTTCTTAAAGAGAACGTATTTTGGAAAGGCAAAATAAAATTTGTGAAAATGTTTCTAAAATAAGCAATAATGTCTACCTTAAATTCACATAGAATAACCGAAGATTGTACTTTGTACTTAAAAACATGGCAGCAGAGATGGGTAGCTTACTACCGATCGAGCTTTGGTTTCTCAGACAAATCCCTTTGTTGAGAAGCCTTCTGTTCCTTTTGTTGCATAAACTGATGTGATCCTGTGTGTTGTTTCAAAGCATACATGGCTCCTGAAGTGATTACTAGAGCTAAAGGAGAAGGCCATGGACGAGCAGCAGACATCTGGAGCCTTGGATGCGTTGTGATTGAAATGGTCACAGGGAAGGTAAGTCTCCTATATGACAGAGGTCGCCCACCTTTTGGGCACCAGGGACCGGTGCCATGGAGAAAGGTTTTTCTGCAGACCAGGGGGTGTGTGGTTTTGAGGATGGAGCTTTGCCTATTTGTGCGGCCCGCTTGCTGGCATGCTGCAGACCGGTGCTGATCCATGGACCGGGGGTTGGGGACACCTGCTATATGATGTTCACTCAATTTAGTTACTGAGGATGCCTTGTGGATGATCTAAAGCATGCCATTATTGGATTTCTGGGATATTAAATAAGTTGAACTTTGCTCAGTTAAAAGCCACTGGCAAGAGAAGAATTAATTTTGACTGAAATCCTGAGTGTACTTTCCTAAGCTTAATAGAAAGAACTGATTCAACTGCATAGAACCTATTTATTAAAGTTGAAGTATGAATGAATCTTGTCCTTGCGACATCATTTAGTTCATTTATCTTTTGGAGCCTATTTGAAGATCTCAGAGAAGTCTGCACAGATTTCTGCTATCTCCAAATAGGGAGTAAGTTAGTTTCCAGATTTCAGATAAGCCAACATTGTAAATAGAGTCTAACCAGTATGAGAACTGCTTGGGAATATTGTTTGGTGCATTGCTTGATTCTTAAATGTATTAATGGAATAGAGAGATAGCTAAATCTTGCCCACTGATTGGAATTGCCCCCCACCCCATGTGATTATGAATCTTCATACTCATTAGACTTATCAGAGCTTATTGTTATCAAAGAAGAAATGCAGCAACTAACTTACCACTATGTGTCTAGACAGTGAGAAAATTCAGTTTCTCAACCTGGATTACTTCTATTTTGTTACAGAGACCCTGGCATGAATTTGAGCATAATTTTCAGATCATGTATAGGGTAGGAATGGGTCATAAGCCCCCGATTCCTGAAAGGATAAGTCCAGAAGGAAAAGATTTCCTTTCTCATTGCCTGGAGAGTGATCCAAAGATGAGATGGACAGCTAGCCAGCTCCTCGATCATTCATTTGTCAAGGTTAGTTAAGCTTGGCTATTCTTGATAGTAACTCTGTGGATCTTATTCTTTAGAACGTAAGTGTACCTGTTTAAATTAAAAAGAGCTTGTGGATTTTAGTTCTAGTCTTCATAAGCAATTACTGCACATTTTTCTTCTTTTAGAGTCATCAGAAGAACTGGAACAGCATAATTCATTCAGCATAAATACGTAACCCCCAACTTAACTGGGAGATAAAGACATTGCTTGTATTTTCAGAGTTTTCCCCTATTGGCAACTTCTAAATGATTAGGCTTTGTGTGCCTTTGGGACAATGAATAGTGCACCAAAAGGAGGTAGGGGCAGACTTAGGGGAGCCTACAGTTTTGCTGCCGGGCTAAGCATCTTTAAAGCAAAATAAAAGTATCCTAATTCTAACCAGATATGCTCAGCGGCCATAAGATGCTGGAGGAGGACAGGTGATGGCACGAAGGGCATTAGCTTGAATCCCAGTCAGCATGATTCCAAAGTGCAACATTTGGCTCAGTCCAAGGGTGTCCAACCTTGGCAACTTTAATACCTGTAGACTTCAACTGCCAGATTTCTTAACTGGTGGCCATGCCGGCAGTGGAATTCTGGGAGTTGAAGTCCTCACACCCAGAAATGGCCACGGTTGGGAAACACTGTCCAACAGCATCATACCTTTAAAAGAAAAGCCTAATAGGGCTAATTGTCCGTTCTCTCGTTACCACCCAGGTGTGCACAGATGAAGAATGAAGCTATGCACATGGTTGCCTGTATTCGGGTGAAGTATTTTTGAATCACTACTATATGTAATATTTACATTTGGACTGTGTTGAGACACAGGATATGACTCAAGGCCTAACATGACTGAAGACTGCACAAGTGACAGGCGTCACTTTTACTGCTGCTGCTGTTTGTTTCCCTTGGCACCTGTTGTTCCCCTGGCAGCCCCATGAGTTTAAAGAAGCTGCATGTTTCAGTGAAAGTGCCATTACTACTGTATAATGGACCATGACCTTATTTTTGTCCTTTCTCTGTTTCTCAGATGACTGAGAACTGTAATGTTAATATGTAGGATTTTTGAACTTTTAGGTTCAAAAACAAAGTTAGTGTTATATCAGGCATTCTGAACCTTATTTTTAATCTCCTGTTTGTTGAGTGCACTGACTGTGAACTTCTATTTTTCTGTTTTTTTGTTTCTGTTTTTTATTGGCCAGCTTGATTCGTTATGCAGACGTTGATTGAAGAAATTTAAAAGCTTTTTCTCAATAAATGGTTTATTTTAGGAAGTTCTTGGTTTCCTATTTTGTTGCTGAAGCTGATACTTAAATGGCTTTATCATCATCAGGCGTCTTAGTTGCACTTGTGTAGCTTATTTGAGCTATAGTTTGGATAGGGATTTTAAAATTTCTGGGAAGGTAAGTAGCCCTTACTATTGCTCACAGTTATGCTTATATCTTGCCACTAAAGCTTAATTCAAGAGTGAATCCAGATCTTCAGATGTAACTAATGTAGGAATCAGTTATGTCATTCACCTGCAATTATAGACTTCAGTAACATATCAGGCTGTGGTTTTAACTCCCTATTACTGCTATGGTAGTTCTTCCCCCCCCCCCCCAAACCAAAATTCAGAGTTGCAAGTGTAATGAAGCTTCTATAAATAATTCCTTTAAATAGTTCAGTGGTTCATTTCCTTGAACAAAGGAAATTCATCTGATAGAGAAAAGTGGTTATCAGCCAAGAATAGCTAAATTGCATGTGATTTTCAAAGCAAAAGTCTAGCAAAGAAGATTCCAATTCAATTCGTGCACATTTGGCTACCGTTATAAGGGCTTAAACATAATGTTCGCAGTTCTCTTACACAGACTGAATGGCCAAATTTTAATCCTCGCTTTTTAACTCCTCTACTTGTTTAAATCAGATGTGGCGTCTCCCTGTACAATATCCATAGTTGCAATTCTTTTATAAAGACACATGCATGCATCTCCATTGATATCATATGCTTATATTTAGCCCTGATTTCTCAGCACCCCTCTATTTCGTTAATGGTGTGTTGAAAAGTACATTTACAATTTCACATCTAAGTACACTGCTATTTTAGCAACAATCAAGCTATATATCTTCCTTGGCATTTGGATATCACGATAACGTATGGGTTAAAAGTTGATTAAAACATGGCATCTAGGTCAGTTCACTTTTTTAGACTGAAAGCGATGCTTGTCAATGAAGCACTAAATGTTTAAATTTTGCTTAAATTATAGTCGGGCCTTTTTGTATTTCATGTGGTTTCAGAAGTTGAAAGAAATTAAGCAGGAATGAGACAGCCTTTAAAATAAAGTAATCCTGCTGTGCAAGGAAGGAAGTTTCTATTTCCAAGAAATACATCATAAACGACACTGGCCAGGAGGATCCAGTTGGTATTCCGATCATTATTATCCATGGAAAACAAAAGTTCAACAAGAGATTTTTTTTTTCCAAGTAAACTTTGAAAAGCAGTAAATATAAAGGTGGGGAATCATAAGTCTGTTAGAGTAATAGATGGATAAGTGATGGATTGAATGCAGCAGTAAAGCGAAGTGTTTTGGAAATCACTTGTTCAGCATAATGGAAAGGGGAAGCTGAATGAGGGAATTTTAATACATTATCTTGAATTTCTCCATACCACAAGTAGCCCTTGACTTACGACTACAATTGAACCCCAAATTTCTGTTGCTAAGAGAGACAGTTAAGTGAGCTTTATGACCTTTCTTGTCACAGTTGTTAAGTGAATCACTGCAGTTAAGTTAGTAACACACCTGTTTAGTGAATCTGGCTTCCTCACCACTGACTTTGCTTGTCAGAAGGTTGCAAAGGGTGATCACATGACCCTGGGACACTGCAACCATCATAAATATGAGTCAGTCGTTTTGATAACATGACCATGGAGAAGCTGCAGTGGCCCTGAGTGTGAAAAACAATCGTAAGTCCTTTTTTCCAGTGCCATTGTAACTGAACGGTCAAATGAACTGTTGTAAGTTGAGGACTGCCTGTATATCAGGAATGAACTTACCTGCGTACAGGTCCACTGGATTAATGGTAACAGACATGTTGAAAGCAACTGAGCTAAATAAAAGGGCAAGCTAACCAGAAAGACCTGTTGCTTGGAGTCTGCTATAAATCAAAGCAGTCAGAAGAGGTAAAGCAGGATTGAAGCTTCAGAAAAAATTAAACAGTTTTGATGAAAGGTTTCAACTATCCAGTTGTCTGCTAAAAGTCTCATTCTGCCAAATATATCAGTTAAATTCTTGTGGTCCTGATAATTTTCCCTTTCAAAAGTAAGAGGGTGGCTGTTAGCTTGGATTTGGTCCTTGCTAAGGGATTCACAAGAGTATTTTTAAATGGTTGGGATGTTGGATACACCGTTAACTACTAAAAACAGTCTACCTCAAACAGTGAATTTTAGAATGCTAAACAAACCATTGTAGTATAAAGGTTGGATTTTTACTTAAGCCACAGAACTCTAAAGCTTTGTTTACAAATTAAAATATCAAGAGTTTGCAGATTTATTTGGCCTAAACCAAATAATCTACATTAGAGTTTGGTGTAATATATTATTAGAATATGATAAATTCCACAGGGAGACATAATAGTAGCAGTGCAGATCTATACATCAAAGAGGCCAGAGTACTATCCAAGCTGAGATACTGTCAATATTCTAATATAATTTTCATGATCATTATATCATATACTAGGAATACAGCCAATGTAACACCTGTATTTAAATTTTAAATGAGGATTCTAGAAAAGATGGGCCATATAATTTACTATCTAATTTGGATAGTAGTATTAAAGATAATACTGTGCATATAGAAAATAAGTTTTAGTGAATAAGAGTTTCTATAGAAATAACTTCACTAATGCTTTGAGTTCCTTGGGAATGTTGATGTATGAATAACTGCATTGTGTGGATATTTCTGTAAATGGACTTTCAGACAGCTTTTAACTTCACTGAAATCTTGGGAGTAAAGAGACAGTCTTTTATAGATTCATAATGATTAAAGAATAAAGCAAAAAAGCAAAATTGTTTTTACAGTAGAAGAATGCAAGAAATAGATTACTTTAGGATATGTAATTATGACTGGAAATGTTAAACCTTTCCAAATGTAATAAAGGGTTGAGAATGAGTACTCTGGAGCCAAGTCCACAAAGGAAATAAACAAATGCAAATTTTAAAAAAATGGGATTGCAAAATAAAAGAGAACTAACTGCATTCACTTCACTTTCTGAAGTGAACTGAAAACAAACTGGTAATACAAGTCTCTTTGCAAACTGAAAACAAATGTTAAGGGGAAAGACTTCCTATTTTTATCAGGCTGGCCAAAGGATAAATATTTGGATAGTGCTAAGTAGCTCAGTGAAAGTACTATTCAAGAATCACTTATTGGTTAAAACAATTACTTCCACAAAAATAGATTAGAAGTGAAACTAAACAAATCTAAAATGCATTTGGAATACAGACTATAACAGTGTTTCTCAACCTTGACAATTTTAAGGCATGTGGACTTCAACTCCCAGAATTTCACAGCCAGCATTGCTGGCTGTGGAATTCTGGGAGTTGAAGTCCACATGCCTTAAAATTGTCAAGGTTGAGAAACACTGGACTATAACAAGCCTCTCTGGGCTTTCCTGAGGCAGCTTGTTGGTCACAATTGGGAAACACGCCACCAGACTAGAAAGAACAAAGTAAGGAAGTTCTTACTTTCTTAGTTAAATACATAAAATACTCATTTTGGTCATCTTGTAGGAAAGTAAACTTTATTTCATATTTTAATCCATTAAAGATTTATTCAGAAAAAAAGAATATTAATTCCTTCATTTGCTTTCTTCCTATACTTTGCATATTGTCTCTTCCTTAGTTTAAAAAAAAACCCTGCTTCTCTGAAAAATCTGAATAATAAAAAAGTATAGAAAAAAATAAAATGAATTGCAGACTATTGACTCTTGTTGCCAGCTGGAGCAGGGTGGGGGTTGGGGGGGGAGAGATGAATAGAGAAGAGAGGTGACTTCAGTGAAGGCACGAGCTCTCTCTAGCAGATTCCTGGTCTTCATGTCTGAAGATAGATGTGCACAGCAGTTCACAAGCTTGTTCCCTTTGGGTATGAAGCAGTCTCTGGAGATTTCATTTTTGCTTCTCCTTGTGTCCGTGGTTGCCGTAAGTTGAGCCTTTGTTAATTTCTGTTACTGCTATCATCCATCGAACACCAACTGAAACTGAAATTTTTAAAAAAAGGATATCTGGTGTTAAACACAGAGAAGTAAGGAGAAAACTATTAGCAAATTCTCTTGCAAACTTTATATTGCATATATATAGCATATACAGCATATACCAGTGGTGGTGAACCTATGGCACGGGTGCCAGAGGCGGCACTCGGAGCCCTCTCTGTGGGCACACGTGCCGTTGCCCCAGCCTTGCCTCCCCCCGTGACCCCCCCTCCAGCAGCCCCCCTGAAGGAGACTCGCCCTCGAGCATGGCCCACATGGAGCAGCGCAACCAAGGACATGGCAGCGCAGCCAAGGACATGGCAGACTCTGCTCTCACATCCCATCATGCAGTTGATGCTGCAGGGCGCGGGCAGAGGGTGTGGCCGCCATAGCGCTGCTGGGCTGCCTGTGCGATTGGGCCCTGGAAGCGGTGAATGGTCCTGTGGGCAGGCGGGGGGGGGATAGGGGCGGGTAGGGGGGGTGGAGCCAGTTTTTGGGCACTCGGTCTCTAAAAGGTTCGCCATCACTGGCATATACAAACTTTATATTGCCCTGCTAGTACTTTGCCATGTTATGCAAAGAAAGAGAATTATTCAGCCTTTGGGATATCATGCTAGAAATAAATGCTTTTCTTCTATAGTTTTAAAAATATTCTAGGAGAAAAAATAGGCACAAAAACACACGCTGCTGATTATCAGATCCTTTGTTCAACCAGACGGATTACTGTACAGTACTGCCCATTTTATCTCTTTAAAGCTATATCGCTCATTTAAAATCATTTATATTATATATATTACTGGAAATGCTTTGTGTGTGTTAATTGATTAAAAAAATACAGAAATTTCTCTAATGAAGACTTATTGGTGGTATCAAGAAACCAGGAGCCAAGACAGAGTTCAGAAAGCGCTATATGTTTTTTTCCCATGCAACCTATATACAAGAATCTGATCTACTAACGCTCAAGGCAAATTGGTGCCAGATAACAGTCAATGGACTTCAAGGGAGGCTGGCCTTGGGTCTCTTTCACAGGGGTGTAGGGATTCCAGACTGATGATGCATTTGACCCAGGCCCTTACAACTGGCTAGTTTTGGGGCATTAAAATATAGAATGCTATATATGCCGTTCAAAAGTCTCCTGAAGATCAAAGGGCTTCCTTCCAGTCAATGTGGTGATTAGCCTGTAACCCTACAAAACCCTTGATATTTAACTGACTTATAAAAGCATGACCCTCCCCCAACCTAGTTAAACAATTCTGTATCGTATAGCTGCAAGGATATTATGAGTTAACTTCTAAAACTCTTCTCCCTCAGTGATGGTAGCAGCAATGTTTCTAATAGCATAAACAATTGCCAAGCGTTTTGACAGCACTTAAATTCAATAGCAGCAATAAATAAATACAATAAAATATTCTCTGCAGAGAGCACAAATGCGGTTATCATTTCCTCCACCCTAAATATATATTCACTTGCTACAGAATAGTATGGACTATGAACAGAAAATTCATTGTGGTATTAGAAAGACTGAGGTTGCCTGATTCATCTGAGCTTAATAGTTTTGTGACAGGCTATTAAGTAATCGTATAACCACACTTCCAAAGCAGAATAACCAACCACCAAATACACCATTGGAAGACACTCAACAACTCCAGCTAGGGAAATCCAAGAATCTGACAAATATAAGTTATATAATATTCCCATTATATCAAAATAGTTTTGAATGAGCAAAATTAAAAGCTACATTGGTCATAAAAATAAGAACTCAAAGCGCAAGTAATCCCACAAGTGACATAACACCTTTTGCATAAACTATATATATGACTTCTTGGGCTGGACAGCATTCTGTGTGCAGAACTTGACTGCTGTTTCATTTCTTTCCAAATGGATCTTGTATATGATGACAGCTTTCTGTGATTATTACTGACCTTTAAAGCCATGTCCTAAATGGAAAAGGTACTCTGTGATAGCGGTAAGTCCATGCAAAGTTTTAGATCGACATAAAACTGTAACAACTAGTCTCAACTTCTACATGCAATTCATATTATTTCAAGTCAACTTGGTTTGGTGGAAAATATTGGAAAAATTATTGTTTTCTGTTTAACTGGAACCTCAGTAATAACCAAGAGAAGTAGCACTATAAGTTCAGTTTTCACAATATCTCATCCCATCTCTGTTACTCTAATAGACTTGAGTGAGATACTCAGTCCTGGGTCAGCTCCAACAATTTCACTTACTGGCTTCTAGCCTTCTTCAAGGTATGACTCCTAGCAGAGGCCTAGAAAGGAGGAGAGAGAAAGAGAGAGAAAGGAAACACATGCACAGGAACACGTGCACCATTCAGTTGAAACTGCATGCTCATGCACTTTTATAAAAGACATTGTGTTGAGGCTGGTGGTCCTAATTTACTGACTGCCTTGTTAAATAGCCATTTCAATTTAACAGTGGTTGGGGGGGAAAACTGTGACCACTCCTTCCATTTACAGCCACTATTACATCCTACAGTCATGTGATCACCATTTGGATCCTTTGCAACCCTTATTTACAACAATCACAGCATCCTGTCATCAGATAATTGCCATTTGTAAGCTTCACAACTGGCTTCCAACAAGCAGATTTAAGGGAGAACACAGAAGTGGAATCACAAGTCATTAAGTGAGATGTGATGTCTCACTTAGTGACCACGGTGATTTGCTTAATGATGGAAGTGAGAGTGGGATTAAGTCACAAGATTATTTTGCTTAAGAGACCAGGACACTCGGTAACAAGTTTCCACTCCCAACTGCTGTTAGTAAGCAAAGGCCTGTTATACTTCCTACTCAATTACATTACTAATCCAGAATCCATTTTAATTCTTGCTACAAACAGATGAAGAAGGAAGGGAAGGGAATAGTTTACAGAAACTATGTGTGAGAGACAGGAGTGCAAGGTAAAGAACTCATCTCAAAATGTTTTAAATATATTACCAATTTCTATGCAATTCCGGCAGTTTGACACCCCTGAACTAGATGAATTCTGTATTAATAAAGGAAAACATCTGTAGCTCATGGCTGAAATGAGAGATCTTTGGGGGCTTTTTTTGGCAGACATTTAATTCACCACTGATGATATTACCTAGTGTGGGCAATGAAACGTCTGCCAGAAAACAACCAAGATCGGAATATTTTTGAATAGCAGCTTAATAAGGCTAATATACTGGCAATCACCCGGAAAATGAAAACTATTGAAAATAAGCATCAGAGGAAACAAATACATTTGATGTTGTGATAGCAGCCACTAGCACTGCATCATTCAGAGACTTCAATCAATTATATATGGGGCTTCCCTATAGAGGATATTTTATGTGAATGTGCCGAAGAACAATCCATTTCACATGTCTACAGTGCATAGGATACCCTTCAACATGTACAGAAGAAAATCTCATGCTGGTGAAAGAAAATGCTGTTGATGTAGTAGCCCAATATTGGGTGAATGTCACTTAGTTTTAATCCTATTTATTTTATATACTACTGGTATATTTCTATGACCTATTTAATACATTTTACATGCTCAGTGTTGAACATCGTATGTCTACAATTTGAAGGTGTTTCTGACATGAATAAAGAATCATTATCTTAACTCTTCTAATTGACCAAGTACTCCCTCTGCTGGATGGTTTCTTGTAAATCCTTTTGAAACACTCCATGTTTACTACAGTTGTGCAGCACTCCAGGTTGAAAGACAAGAAGATGCTTCACGGTGCATGAGACAGTAGCATAGCATCCACAACCGTGTCCTTTATCCAGATTGCACAGCTGCCCCGTATAGTTGTAGCAATGACCCAAGGCAAAAAGACATACACTCATTTTAAGAAGTTGCAGGTAAGTGCTATGTATGCACCCCTGTATATTCCAAAGTACCTTTGTATAATGTTCATCAAGATAATCTTCCTGTATTTTTTCCAACTGATTATTGCATACTATTATTTTGACATCCCAAGCTCTCTTTGTCACATTTTTTAGAATATAAACCTGCAGGCAAGGACTCCCTACTCACCCCCATCCCCTCCCCCCATGGTTAAATTCATCATAATGCCTCTGTAGCTGAAGAGAGGAGTAACTTCTATTAATGTACAAAAAGCAACTTTACAAGCTCCGCCCCCCAATCTACTTTTTGAACCTAGCAAATCATCTAGAAGAGCTCAAATTGAAAATCTACCGACACAATAGCAAAGAAGGCCCTAAGAAACCAAAACATTTGTTGGTCACAGTAGCAATGCAAATGTGTTAGATTTATATCCTGTCTTTCCTTTGGGAGCTGGACACGTATCCCACTCATTCCTTACATGGTGAGAGAGGTAGGATTGTACAAGAGCAAAAGATTGATCTGACGAACTGCTGTGGCTGAGGAAGGTCTTTGCATCTAGATCTCCTTGTCCTAATCTGAGTCAACATCTTAACCACTACACCACACCGGATCTCTCAAATGGCCACTATTCTGCTAGATACTATTAAGTGGAGTGATACAAATTGGTAAAAGCAGAAACAAGATAACATTTATCTATGCAGGACTTTATTTAATATCACTGTTAACCTCAGCCTTCAAATGGTCTTGATATAAAGTACGTGCTCAAACCAATACCTCCTTACTAAACGATAAATGCCCTTCATTAGGGCAGCATGTCGCATAGTCCACTGTCACAAGAAAGTAATACCTAAAGACCATAATGAGGTCCAGTCCAACTTTATTCAACGTTTGGCTACACGAAGCAAGGTCATTTTTCAAAACTGAATTTCTGGAATTCAAATAGCTTATGCAAATCACTCTTCCAGAAGAACCAAATGAGAGATAAGTCTAAGATAAGATTATATTTTAACCAACTACCATGCTATAATTCAACATCTGGACTTAAAGGCTACTTTGGGATGCATGTGCATTAAAGATGGTTTCCTTATATTGAACATAGAAAAATGTACCAACGTGTGTACATTGCTGCTTCAAGAGAGTGCAACAGTATTTTGCACCTCTGTTTAAAACATTGTTACAAAAGCGTCTTTCACACTGTGCTAACAGTTTTATCTAAGTGGTCATAGTTTCAGAAAATAATTTGGGTTGCAGAACTGAAATAATGCTACATATATGTGAAAAAGTTCATTTCTTAAAATTACTTCTTCTATTCTATCTTCAAATTAATTCCAATTTTAAAGATTCACCTGACATTCTATTGGATAGTAATTGACGGTGATAACATTCAACAGGTTTATTAATAATCTGTGGAATGTATTCAGTATTTATTAATTATATAATATAATAGTTTATATTAAAATATTCCCATCCACCATGGATAAAGTTGTCTAATGCTCATTTAGTTTAGCAAATAATGTCTCTGTTTTTGGGACAAGAAGACTGGTGATAACATTTGCTATTTATCCTTTTCTAATTGTTTCCATCATGTTCCATAACAAAATTATGGAACATGAGGAACATTAAAAATGTAGTCTAAAAAGCAATTAACCTGGAGTAGTATTTATGATGAGAAAAATATTTTTCAAAGAGCTGCTTGGAATTAAATAAGGAAAGTCAGCAGAAATTTGTAATAAATGGGTTTGACAATGCTAGATTATTGTAACCAGATTTACTACCATGATACACATTTCTGTATGGTATGAATAAGTAGCTAGATATTTCCAGCTCTCCAAACAGTAATAATTTCTACTGAAATTAAAGTATTTGTTAACTGGCTATGACATTTCTGTGTTTATTTTGCAGCAGACTCAGCTAGTTCACATAAAATAGCTTTTATATTTATTATGATATTTGTGCTAGGGGCAAAGATTCAGTGATTAAAATCTGTACTTGCTTGACAGTTTAAAGTCAACATTTTTATGACAGTTACAAATAAACTGCATGCAAGAAACATGCAGCCATACATGCAACCAGAGTCCTAATTGTTGTGATGCTTCACTGTAACCCACAACAATTTTCTTTTCAAATGTGAAGTTCTCTGTTTTAAGAAATCAATCTTAAAATTTAGCCTGGGTGATTATGAAATAAATAATATTCTTAATATCCTTTCCATCACAAAAATCAGTGGGTGCAGCCTCTTCCATTACATTAGCCATACAGTAATTGTGGTCATGCAGTTTTAATCTCTCATTATTTTCTATGTTTATTTTTAAAGATCAGCTCATTCTCTTGTCTGTTAAATGTTTATGCTGGAAACATTTCATAACATTTTAAGTTCCTCTTACCATTAAATATTCAAAACCAACATCATGATTTCCTTCTTTAAAAAAGAGCAAAGCTCTTTCTGATAGATAGTTCAGGAAGCAATCAAAGTTTCACTGCTAATGCAAAGTTGCATCAAAAATGTAAGAATTTCTGCTCCATCTCTTAATGGAAGGGGGCGAAGAGGGTGTAACCTTTGGAGAGATACAATAATAATCACAACACCTCTGTGTCATGGAACAAATATGGTGCAAAACTATCTTTTCTCTTATTTCCATATACAAGAGCTGATTCATTTTAGTTAGTCAGACTGAAGCTGACTAATAGTGCACCTGTTTTGATGAAAGTGTCATCCAAATTCCTTGCCTTGAACATGTGGCTCAAGACCCTAGTTATGTAGTATGATGAGCAGACAATCCTTAGAGCTGTGGCATACGCTTGTAGCAACTGAGTTGACTAATCCCATTTAACATACCCACAATACATTTTTTGGGGGGGGGGCAAATAATTGTATGTAACTAAGCCCTCCCTGCCTGCAAGTATTCTTCTGTACTAGCTCACATTAACATCTGCCATTTCTTATTCCAAACACCTTAAGTGGTGAACACCGGTTCAATTTTCAGGAACTACCTGTAGGGAGAAAACATATATTTATTCTACACTCTACATATGAACATAGTGATATGTATTTTGCAGAAATGAGAGATCTGATCCTGGTTCCACTTATCCTTAAAAAGCAAGTGCATGTTAGGTTGTCTAATAAAGACAGAAACTTTATTAAAAATTGCAATTAAAAATATAAAAACTAATACAACTAAAAAAATAGCACAGAAAAGAAAAAAGAAGAAGAAAAATATAGTAAAGAAAAAGAAAATATATAAAGAAATCTCCCCTGCATCATAAGTATAAACAATTTTAATAATTTATCATCTTATCAACTTCTCTTAAATATAACAATCTTCTTCCCATATTCCACCTCTTATCTATAAACAATTTCTTAAAGCCGCCTTGTTCAGTCATGATCAGCAAAAGTCCATTTAGGGTCACCAGAGATAACAAATTATTTTAACCTTGATCAAATAAACCAATGACAAAAATAATACACAGCTAACACTATCTCTGCATCCTAAATACATAGGCATAAACTGGTCAATGTATAAAGCTGCTGCAGAATGTAGGTTACTTTGATGCAGTCCTTTCTGTCTTTTAGTCAGGTGTAAAACTATGTACAGAAATCACAGTAGAGTTTGAAGGGGCCAAATTATATAAGCTAGAGAGAACAACCTTGATAATCTTTTTTCTCTGACAACCCCAAATTATTGTAATGCCCCCTTCTGCCTCTTAATCTGGAAAAAGAAAATTTGGGCTATAGAAAATATTGTCAGGTTAGTGCCAAATCCCATTATATTACCTAGAAATGGATATTTGCAATGGTTGACTTCATGAGATAAACCAAAGATATTCATTATTAATATATTGCCATGCCATAGAAATAAAACAGACCTAGAGAAAAAAAATGGGAAGAACTGTAAACCAATGACATCAGCAAAACCATAGCATGATTCTGAAGGCCCTTCTTCAGTTTTCTTCCATCCACTCTAATTACTCATTCAGTTCTATAACTGACACAGAAATCAACTATGTCTAATATTTGGCATATAGCATTCAAGCTAAATTTTAAATGCCTCAATCAATAAGTGCATTATTTGGAAGAACTGCTGGGGACCTGACAGAAGCACAGAACTTTATTACTAATTAAAGTAGCCAACTCTTTATTTCAGACTTGGACATGAACCTGAATAGACATGTTTGCTTTAATTAGTAGCGCTATCCAATAGCTCTGATGATCAACGATGAATTCCACACATAATAAAAAATATATATATTTTGCTGCAGTTTCAGATTGTCCATCATTTATTCCTAACTCAGTACTTTGTAGAATTTCCTAAAGTGCACATTTGATCATTAAGCTGAGCAAGAGGCAGTGAAGTGAGAGGTAAGTCTTCCATAATGATAGTCCTCCTACTTTGGGCAAAGAGACTTTGAGAAACCTATAGCCTATACAGAGAGCAATGTTTCTCAGTGTTAATAACTTTAGGATGTGTGGCTCTCAGTTCCCAAAATTCTCAGAATAGGAGGGTTGCGAAACACTGCTCTAGAGGGAAGGACAATAAAGAGAACACAAAGTGGAGGATTTCAAGACCATCTTCTAGATAATTTGGAAATGAGAACTTGCCCAAATTTGCCCTCATACACTTGCTGCTTTTGAACTGATATAGTCCTACCATTTCTTATTCAACATTGCTCGGAAACATAGGTGTTACTTGATGGAAAACTAGCATCATCAGAACCAATTGCCCATCTATGATAATACATGCTCCACCAGAATTTCATGGGAACAATAAAACAATATATACTCTTGCTAGACAATGGCTGAGGCACTTTCAGTTTATACCAATTTGGCTATAAAATAAAGTAGAGCAAGATCAGTTCTTAAGCATAACTAATTAATTAATCAAATCTGTATATAGTCGCCCATCTCATCAGAAGCGATTCTTGACAGTGCACAACTATGTATTAAAAACACAAGATAAAAAAACCCACAGATGTGAAAAAAACTATATTAAGAAATAAATAGTATAAAAAACAAATACACAAACCCCTAGGCAGAGAGAGAATAAAAAAGGGCCATCTTAACAACGGAGCCATCCAAGCATATCTCAAGCTCCATAGGAGTCCTAGGCCTCATAATATAACCAAATCTTGAGGGCCTTCAGGAATGTCAAAAAGGATGAGGCTAATTAATTTTGAGGGAAGAATGTTCCATAAGGTAGGGCCATGGCAGAGTAGGCATGTCTCCTGGGACTTACATGTGTAGTTTCATTACAGAAGGGATCCACAGCATGCATCTTCTGCCAGATGATGGGACAGGTAGAGGTAATTTTGGAGACAAGGCCCCTCAAGCAACCCAGCCCCATACCATGAGTGGTTTTCAGGCTCAAAACCAGCACCTTGAACTGGACCCAGAAATAATCTGGCAACCAATGCAGCTCATGGAACAGAGATATAACGTATGATCTTCTAGAGGTAATTATAACTTCCTGTGCCATTGCATTTTGTCCCAGCTGAAGCTTCCAGATACTCTTCATGGGCAGCCCCATGTAGAACACATTACAGTAAGAGGTGATTAAGGCATGAGTGACTCAGCAGAGAATTGATCAAACACTTAAAAGTGGCAGTGGAAAATCTGTACCGCCAGACTTGCAAGATTGATGTCAACCCTCCCTGGTAAATCAGACAGGAAGCACAATTAGATGAGCTAATTCTATTTTATTGAAAGGCTATATTAACATCATCCTGCAAGTCTAAAGGTTTATCTTTCCCGCTGCCACCTAAGCAACTGATCAAGTAGGATGGGTTCTTCCTAAGTTTCCTTCTCTGACCATTAAGCCACTGGGGCTCCCCCCTCTCTTGTTTGGTTGTTTCTTAGGCAGTATCTCTTCATCCCCCAGGGCCATCACATAGATTCAAGGAACAGGAACATGAAACTAGAATAAGGCAATGGACCTATAAACTCCCAAGTGCAGCCTGCTCCCTGTCTGCCACCATACATAATGGGCATAGGGAGAAATGGCCTTCCCCATCCCCAAAGGCAAGATCACCCCCCAATCCAGGCTCCCCAGCTTCAGAGGCAGTGGACCTCCCATTGTCCTCTATTCCATTCATCTCAGGGAGTAAAAGCCAGGCACCCCGAGGCACTCTCAGCACCATCAGGATTTTTTTTTTTTAAGAAAGAAAAAAAATGACAGAAACAGAAAAAAATAAAGATAGATGGATCTGAGAAAAAAATAAGCCACACATCTGAAAATCTGCTAGCTTTAAACAATTCTTTTCTGCCTTTTTTCTTCAGTATTTCCTAGGCCAGGTCCAACATACTTATATAAACTTTAAAAAAAACCCCAACCAAGTAATTTGTAGGCCCGGTGAAATTTTAGCTCACCAAATTCTCCTCTGTCTTCAGAATTAAATTGAGGTTACTAAAGCCAACCTTACTCCTCCCACTCAAATTCATCTGTCCACATTAGATGCTGAGGGCAAGAGTTTTAGGTGGGATTGTAAAAGAGGACCTTTCTCACAGATGCAGCCTTGGGGCTGGAAACAACTCACCTGCAATCAAGACAAAGGCTAAAGTGGCAAGTGTCAGGTATGAGCCACTGCTAATCATGTTGATGAGCAGCTTGAACAAAGGGTAGAGTAGCAACAAGGCCCAGAAAAGCCAATTCAGGAGAGGCCATGACCGCCGAGGAAGCACTATGGGGGTCCCTGGATAGCTTCCTGTCCTGTAGTATTCTTCTTGGAAGGTATCCTAGTTGGAACAATAAGGGGAAGAGCTGGTTATCTCCTAAATTCATTGCCGCAAGCAGGAAGTGGGATTTCTCTCCCTATTTCTGGTGCTTCTGTCCCTCTAGGGAGGTACCGCAGAAGAAATAAACCTGATGCTTTTGAACTCATTATTCCTCCACCCACCAAATTGCCATTTCTTCATTTGCAAAATTTACAGATTCAATCAGCTCTTCTCTTTAAGAAAATTAAGCAACCACTTTCTGATTTCAGGAATGGGAAATCTGTAACAACTGAACAGTGAGACCAGGAGCAGGCAATTAATTTTCCCAAGGGGTTACATGGGACTGTTATGGAGGACCATCTCAAGTCTTAATCATCCCAAGAATTGTTAAATAATAAACCCACCTTTTCTTGATAGAGTTTGTAAAGCCAATCAGAACACTCCTGGTCGCCTTCAGGAACCTCCTCTAATGGAATACGTCTAGAAATATTGAAGAAGAGAGCACAGGGTGAAGAGAACAACTAAAAACAAACCATACAATCACCCTGCTTACTTTTATTTATGGTGAAACATAAGCAACAAGATTTTTCTCCAAAGCACCTGAAGGCAAGACAAAGAAACAACGGATGGAAACTAACCAAAGAGAGAAGCAACTTAGAACTAAAGAAAAATTTCCTGACAGTTAGAACAATTAACCAGTGGAACAACCTGTCTCCAGAAGTTGTGAATGCTCCTACACTGGAAGTTTATAAGAAGAGACTGGACAGCCATTTGTCTGAAATGATATAGGGCAGGAGTGTCAAACTCGCAACGTCACGTGACATATTGCGACGTACCTCGACTTTTTTTTCTTTGTCGGTAATGGGTTAGCCGCAGTTTCGGCATGATGCATCCGTGGGCCGGCAGTTTGACACCCCTGGTATAGGGTTTCCTGCCTGAGCAGGGGGTTGGACTAGATGACCTCCAAGGTCCCTTCCAACTTTATTATTATTATTATTATTATTATTATTATTATTATTATTATTATTATTATTATTATTATTATTCATTGCACAGTCAGCTAGATGTTCAGACTGGAATTATTATTATTATTGTTGTTGTTGTTGTTGTTGAAAAAATAGAAGTTATTAGAGTTTCAATATAAAGCTTTTTTTTTTTTTGCCTTCCATTCAATCATATCCAATTTTTGGAGAATGCCTGGTTTTCTTGGCAAGGATTTTCAGAAGTGGCTTGCCATTGCCTTTTTCCTAGGCCTGAGAGGACTAGAACTCATAGTCTCCCAGTTTCTAGCTTGATGCCTTTGGTGCATCAGTACACCAAACTGGCTCTCCTAATATAAAGATATTATAATAATAAGCTCTATTCATGTAAAAATAGGTAGAGCTCAATTCAAAATGCCTTAGACTAGAGCAGTGTTTCTCAACCTTGACCATTTTAAGGCATGTGGACTTCAACTCCCGGAATTCCACAGCCAGCAATGCTGGCTGTGGAATTCTGGGAGTTGAAGTCTACATGCCTTAAAATGGTCAAGGTTGAGAAACACTGGACTAGAGGCAGTTTCATCACAGCTCCTTTTGGGTTACTATTACACTATACCATGCTGGCTCAGGAATTCTGGGAGTTGAAGTCCACGAGTCATGAAAGAGCCAAGGTTGCCTACCCTGCACTATACCCTTTACACATGTTAAGAAAGGGGAAAGGTACTTGCCTTACATGTAAATCTGCATGGTATTTCTTCCCATGTAAAATTCCCAGCAGAGTTGGATTTTCGTTATTTCTGAAGTTCAGTGTAGAATCATATACAGCTGAAACTGTACAATAGGACACATTAAAGCAGGGTGATGGCTGTCAGAGGTTTCAAAACACATCATGAACTTGTGAACACGATATAAGCTCAGTTTATCAAAATGAAGAGCTTTGGCAGTTAAGAGGAAAAATAAAAATAAAAATAATAAATACAAACAAGGCTTAAAAAAAGACTGTGAAAGCATGGCCATATTTTGTTGTGTTCCAAGAAGATACAGCAGAAGTTCAAAGTCTAATCCAGCCATAAAAAGGCAACTTTAGTTTTTTTAATAGACTGGTTCAGATGTCAACCCAACCATCCCTGGTGCACATTATGGGAGTCTACTTCAGCTGAAGAAGGTTCTCAAACTGAGCTTTTGAATTCTAGTGGGTCCCAAACTTGCTAACTACAGCTTGTTGAATGAACAAAGCAGAAAATTGTAATTATTAAGAGGCACTGACATAGCTTGTTTTCTCCTGCTGCAAAGGAGGGAATTAAGAACTTGGGAGCTACAGTATATGTGGCTAAATCCTACACCTCAATTAATCAAGATATGTCTGCCTAAACATGATTAGTGAGACTTGAAGAAAGACTTAAAGGAAGAGAACACTGTTTAGATATCATCATCCACCAACAGGGCTATTTTTCAGAACACGGCAATCAAAGAGTTGATGTCAGCTTGCTTCATTGCCAGATGCCAGTTTAACTAAAACATACATCTGATTACAAACATTTAAAATGGTGTCTTAGATGCGTTGGGTATGTCATTCCTTACCTACATTTCTCAAACATTGAGCAGTGATTGTAAATCCTTTGGTTCGCGGGAGGAGGTGATATTTGAGCTTTGGCAAGCCTTTAGCTTCAGCCACTTGCATGCTGATTTCATGTTTTTGCTCGGTAAACCTCGTGCCTTCACAGTGAATCAAGAACTGAAGAGAAGAAGAAGAAAAGGAAACTGAAGAGATATATTGGGGTGAGGGGCGAGAGGAAGAAGTACATTTCTTTATGGAATACTGCATGCCAATGGATGGGGCACAGAGGAAAGCAAAAGATCACTTCTATACATTAATCTATACATTAATTGTAGCACTGTGATAAATCTCAAATACACATCTTTTTCTTCAGACCTAAATATAATGACCCAGAATTCAGGAAGAGTAATCTGCAAAGTCCTTCATGTTTTACTACAGATTATAGCTAATAAGGCCTTTTTTTTTTGCAAGAACAATTAACATGCAGTTTTAGCATCACAATGTTCTTTTTTGAGTACCAGTAGCTGCTTTCTCTCTTGTCCAAAGAACACAGCCATTTCCTGTTTGAATAGTTCCTGTTTGAACTATTTTAAAAACACAAAGACTATATTGCTATGAGCACTATTTTGAGCACAAGTAGTTGGAACGGGGTAAAGTTATGCATTAAGGAGCATTTCACCATAAGTATTTATCAATTCTTATTTAGACTCTCCTATATGATTCAGCAGCAATCACAGAACGCAGCACCGTATCAGAAATAGCAGACATGTTCCCTGAAAGATGGTTTAAAGCAATATTGGTTGCATTCTGAAGGTCAAGCTATATATTACATTTGGAGGGGAAATAAGAGTCGCCTTATCGGTGAGATGGGCAGCATATAAATGTATCAATACATAAATAAAAATGGGGTCTCCTCATTGGAATCATGGTGGCTCTGTAACATTCAACTTTCATTGGATACCAATGCAGCAAGGGCTGAATTAGATGCATAAAATGTGTAGAGCAAAAATGAGCAATTAATTTTCCCAATGGATCACATTATAAACTGGCACTGTTGTGGAAGGCTGAACCAAAAGGGCTATGAAGGGGTGTAGATATGCAAGGGATGTAGCTATATAGCAGTCGTCTTCAAAATAAAAGCAATTCATGAGGGCTGGACAGGGACAGCCAAAGGGCTGGATGTGGCTTGGGGGCCATATAATGCCCAGATCTGGTGTATAGGGTTTCTTTTTTAAAGCAGCAAATGGCATCAACTGGGGAGGGGGAGGGAGGGAGGGAAGAGAATGGAAAATATTTTTTTAAAAATAATTTACTTGATGAAGGAAAATGTAGCAACTATCATAGAAAATGAAACTCTATTCTCTAAAGCACACAAGTTCCTAGGTCAGTGATGGTGAACCTTTTAGGGACCCAGTGCCCAAACTGCAACCCAAAACCCACTTATTTATCACCGGGTGCTGGGTGTCCGTGGCCACGGTGGTCATGATAAACTTGGTGGGTGGGGCCAGGGTGGCAGGGGCCAGTCCCTTGCAATCTCCGGGGCACGGCACGCGTGCCCACAGAGAGGGCTCTGAGTGCCGCCTCTGGCACGCGTGCCATAGGTTCGCCAGCACTGTCCTAGGTAGACCTGAACAGATCCTCAATGGATCTTTTAATGTGTAAAAGCCAAATGCAGGTCTAATAGCAAATGCAGGTTTAATAACAGACTGCATCCAGTCCATATTGGACTCTAGATTAGACCAGCAGTCAATCTTTTCAAAACTGGATCCGTTTTAAGATGCAAATTCTGACAAATGGCTGCACTTATCAGTGTAGCTATTTACTATAATGACTGCAAAACACAGCAGCCTGTGTTTTAGTGGATGGGTTCTTGCAGACTTGTGATTCTCAGAAAAGGTTAGGACAGATAAGTCAAATAGTCCTATCAGTATTCTATACTGTCCAATACAGCAAATGTCCCAACGCTGATTTTTCTCTAATGATCAGAGGTAATCTGCAATCAGAATAGAGCTGGAAGAGACCTTGGAGGTCTTCTAGTCCAACCTTCTGCTCAAGCAGGAGATCCTATACCCTTTCAGATAGGTGGCTGTCCAGTCTTTTCTTACGGTAAAAACCTCCAGTAAAAATCTACAACTTCTGAAGGCAAGCTGTTCCACTGGGTAATTGTTCTCACTGTCAGGAAATTTCTCCTTATTTCTAGGTTGCTTCTCTCCTTGACTAGTTTCCATCCATTGTTTCTTGTCCTCCCTTTGGAAAATAAGTTGACTCCCTCTTCTTTGTGGCATTCCCTCCAATACTGGACTACTGCTATCATGCCACTCCTAGTCCTTTTAATATATATATGCATGCATTTAGACTCACTTTTTAATTGTTCTTGTATAGGTAGTCCTTGACCTATGACCATAATTGAGCCCAAACTTTATATTGCTAAATGAGAAATTTGTTAAGTGAGTTTTGGTCCATTTTATGATTTTTCTTGCCACATTTGTTAAGTGAATCTCTGCAGTTGTTAAATTAGTAATACTGTCGTTAAGTGAATCTGGATTTCCCATTGAAAAGGGGGGAAAGGTTTGTCAAAAGGTCAGAAAAGGTGATCCCATGACCCCAGGACACAGCAACCGTTAATAAATATGAACTGGTCATCAAGTATCTGAATGTAAATTACATGACCATGGGAATGCTGCCATGGTCATAAGTGTGAAAAATGGTCATGTCACTTTTTTCAGTGACATTGTAACTTTGGGTTTTTTTTAAATACAGTAAATATTTTATTAATGTTCTAATGTGTTGTCTGGGTCCATTAATAATTCAGTGGTATATATTAACTTCTTCAATCTAGATTCTAGATCCAATATTGCACCGTCAAATGTTTCCTCTCTTCTTCCAGTAGTGCCTGTTTTCCCACACTAGGCAAATACAATTCTTATTGTTATTAGTAAATATACAATTGAATATCAACATCTTTGTTACATTTTTCTCATAATATCGATAATATCAGTTTTAGATTACTTTTCTAACCAAAACATATCTTAATTGCATTTGCTCTTAATATCCATATGTTCAATCAGTATCCTGTTTTTGCTTTTTTTTTTAAATTTTAATTTCCCATCAGTGTTCCAAAATGACATTGTAACCTTGAATGGCCACTAAAATGAACTGTTGTAAGTCGAGGACTACCTTCATTTGTACAGTAGCATTGGCTGACTGGACAGGGAAACATTTACCTTTACCTTTAATGGCCATTTTATAATCCATTTTAAATCAAATTGTAATTCCAGCCAAACATCTGAAGAGTAGGCAATACAGGTAGTCTTCCACTTAAAACAGTTCATTTAGTGACTGTTCAAAGTTACAATGACACTGGAAAAAAAGTGACTTATAACCATTCTT
Source organism: Protobothrops mucrosquamatus (assembly GCF_001527695.2). NCBI lineage: Eukaryota > Metazoa > Chordata > Lepidosauria > Squamata > Viperidae > Protobothrops > Protobothrops mucrosquamatus. Next base: position 40,809 of record NW_015388311.1, read on the forward strand.
CACACTTGCAGGATCCCATGGTCACGTGATCAGATGCTTGGTAACCGACTCATATTATGACAGTTGCGGTATCCCGGGGTCATAAGATCATCTTTTGAGACTTTCTGAGGAGAAAAGTCAAGGGAGAAGCCAGATTCACTTAACAGCTGTGTTACTAATTTAACAACTGCGGTGTTTCACTTAGCAATGGTGGCAAACAACATCGTAAAATGGAGCAAGACTCCATTTTAACAACTGTCTCGTTTAGCAGCAGAAATTTTGGGCTCCATTGTGGTCGTAAGTAGAAGACTACCAGTAAGTGGTTTTCAAGCAACTATCTAAATGTCTACTCCATTCACGGGAGAAAGAAAACCCCTTTCACCTAACAAATAGTATAAGAATGCAGCCATATAAACTTTTACAAAATACACAAGCTGCCCTGAATTTAACAGGTTTTTGAATAGATATGTCGAGTCATGCACAATAAAACCTACACGGCTCAATTTCATTTCGAAAGAGCAGTACTGAAATAACATAAAACCAATCTTCCAGAAAGTCAATAGAAATAAATCCATGAGCCCAAAATAGAAATAAATCATGAGCCCCATAACAAAATGGATCTAGATGTATTGTTTTGAATGATTTGCAGGTTTTTGCCTTTTTCCCCCCCATATGCCTATGAGTTCCTAATAGTCAGACCCAATTTACTCCCTTCTCATTTTTCAGTGAACGAATAAGTAATTTTCCCACTTATGACTCCACCTGCACTCTGTCTTAATGGAAAAATGAAACTGAAATGACTATCTTATCTCCCCTTTTTTATTTGTAACACCAAATCTGTATTCAGTTTCAGTTTCAGAGAGTATTTTAGCCTCACACCTGCCAGGCCTTCTAAAAATGCAATTGGGATGTGGGTGCTACTTGACAGTAATGTTTCATACCCAGAAGTATTCAGGATAATCTCGGAGATTAAACAAGCTATGCATGACAGTTTTCCGATCCTCCTCCCATTTTCGCTTGCAGAACACCATCTCTAGGAAGTACCACATCCAGCCGATGATCGGCATGTAGGAAAGTTCTTTCTTGGCAAGGACTTTGGAACTCTATAAAACAAACAGAAAAGAGGCTGAGACAGAAATCCAAATTATTTGGATAGATATTGGTACAATAGGGCGAGAAGATGGAAGCGCTGCCACTTAATGAAGTACAATTGGCTCCCAACGGCCTTGGAAAGAAACATATAAGTATATATGCTACTTTAGAGCATATAAGTATATATGCTGCTTATAAGTAGCCTAGTAGCATATGCCTTTTTCAGGACAGCAAAATCTACTGGGTGATCAATGAAAATTCCAGATCCTGAGTTATTTCTTTACACGGTGACCAGACTGAAAGGGTTTTTTTCCCTTGCTTGTCTGGTGTTAGGGGTATCATAAAGAAAACTAGAATCAAATCAGGAGGAGCAAGGAATAAAAAGCATTAACATATACTCAGTAATGTTTATTTCTTCTGTCTTTTCATCAGCTTTTAAGAATGAGCTGCAAACACTTTAACAACAAATAATCAACCAATTTAAGACCCCCACTGTTTTAGTACATGTTCTGGCACAAATGTGCTTTATCACCTTCTGAATTTTCATGTTTCATTGCATAGTTACTATTCCCTGTTTATGAAACAATATTCCTGAATTTAATTATTGTTACTCAAAGCAAATTCACTCTCAATTGAACTTTTACACAGTCTGTTTGATAAGGAAAAATACTGCCCCTTCATGAAGAAGTAAGGGGGGAAAACTATTTTATTTTATATAACTATTTTATAAACGTATAAAATATAAACATATCACGTTATATACATTATGAATGAATTTAAAAAAGCTTAACTTGAACATAATGAACATAATTATCTCCAAATAAAAGGATGGAAACTTTTAAAAAAAGAGATTGACTTGAGCTTCAGTAGGGTCAAGACTACGTTTGAAAAAAAAATTGTACTAGAGAACCGTGTGCAAAATTTGAAAACTTCTCTGCATCAACACCAGCACTAAAGGTAATCAGCTTCCCTGACTGATGTTAAAAACAAGTTTAAGGTAGGCTGAAGTTATCAGGACAATTAGGCATTATCCTTGCAGCAGCTTGCATCATGCTGATTGAAGATCTTTTATTCAGCAGCAGAATACCATGTCAACATTGTACCAACTGCTGTTCAATAGAAAAACAGTGTCTTTATTGTAGCACTCAAATTGTCATTCAAAGTACTCTTTGTTCAATTTTCATTCTGGGTATTTGGTTACTACTTCGTTATTAGAACGCTTTACTGATCTGTCAAATGGAAATCAAAACTAAGGACAAACACAATTTTACAGCTAGGGAAAAATAAACACTTTCTTACCTAATGAAAGTGATCATCTTAATTGTATTATGACAACCTTTGTAATGCATTTTAACCTTATACCTTGCAGAAATACTCTTAATATAGCCTAACAACATGTTTTGCCAAGTGTCAGGGCAGTGATCAGTGCCCAAGCAATTGGTTCTGTTGGATCCAGAGAATATAAGCACTCTAGTAAATGAAGAGATTTTAAGCTTTATTATTAACCCAAGGAAACATTTAAAAGCATAACATAAAAGCATATACACCGAGCAAGATGATACCCAACAATGCCCTAACAATACTTAAACAATAGTACTAAAGTTTTTATTAAAAAAACTGGCACCATGACTTCATGGCCCTGCGTCTTGGTTCACGGTTATAGGATTGTGAGACCTGACCTTGACCAGGTAGCACATATTCAAAAGTCTGAGATTTTCACAGATAAGGGAAACTTTACTGCTATGTGAATGTCCCCCCCTTCTTCTTTACTCAGCAAATAAGAATAAAACAAACCAGCATGTTAGATCAGAATTAGCTCCAAACTTCTAGACTTTTCTTAATATGAAGAAGGAATCAAAATATGTCACTAAACTCCTTGAAATATCAATGGTCTTCCTCATTGCCACTATGCAATATCAATTGTTTGATTCAACGTTTTGAATCACAAGGATCAGTCAAATATAAAGGATGAAACCCATTCTGCAAAACACATAATGTAACATGAGAAAAATGATCACGCTACACAATTCAATATTCAATATATAGAACGTCACTTTGGGCCACTTGTTATAGAGTACACTGACTTCTTTCCTGCTTGGAGTACAAAATGCAAGTAACAAGAGAAAAATGCACATCTGCCTTTCTTGGAAAAGGAGTCGATAATTGAAAAGTAAATTAAGCTAAATGTAAATACAGAGATCTCGACAGACGATGCACGCACTCATGATGAAAAACCATCATAAACAGGAGAGAATCTTACACCTCACATATTTTCCTTAACTCTGATCACATTAATTCAAGCAGATCTGTTTGTCAAATTTGAGACAAAGCTCCAGAGAATATATATAATTTTATTTACATAGCAGAATAATCCTGCTTCAAATTAGCCCTAACTATTAGTATACTGAAGGAGTCCAGTGATGAAAAAGAAAAGGAATCTAAATTCTGCCTCTTGAAAAGAAAATCAGAGACACAAGTTGTGGATGCTTATTTCAAAATTAATGACAGATAGGAGAAGTAATAGGACTTTGTTCCTTTAGCCTTTGGCTGTTTATGCATTCAAGGGCACTGAATGTCCCTGCTGATGCATCACCTGGATTCTAGTTATTGTCACAATTGGTTGTCTTGACAAGTGCCAAATCTGCCCAACTTCCCTGAAAGTGACACATACGGGTTTTGACACTATCTCTGATGTTATGAATGCTGGTACCCTTTAATACTTCACTCACAGTTCAAAGCAGTCCTTTTCAAAACATTTCTTTTGTTGGGTCAACGCTTTTCTAATGCTAAGGGCAACACTTCTGCTTTTATTTCTCAAGCTTAAAAAGCAGGAGAAAATTGATAAATACTTTATCACCGGTTATACAACAAAAAGATCGTTCTGTCCTTCAATGCTAGTATTTCAGGATGGTTCACAGCTGCAAATTAAAACTGAACAATAAATTCAGGTTGAAACAAAGTATTAAAAATACGAGAAGGAAAAGGAGGAGACTAAGCACAAAATCCTGATTTATAATTCTGGGTATTTTCATTGGACCATCAAGCTCAGTCCTCTGCCTAGTGTGTGAATTCAAGTTAAATCAAATTAAAGATGTCTGTCTGTCCACTGCCTGGGAGGTGGCCATCTCTCTGGATAAGTGGTTTCACTTATGAACTGTTCTAACTTTTAAGGAATGTTTTTTCTAATATTCAATCAGAATCGGTGACTTTGGAATTTATGCCCATTATTCCCTTATCTGTGTTCTGCAATGAGCAAGAACAGATTTTAACCATGGGATATCCTTCCAAGTACTTGAACAATGCTATCATGCCTTTCATTAAGTCATCTTTTCTCTAAGCCAGTGGTTCTCAACCTTTTTAATGCCGCGACCCCCAACCGGTCGTAAGTCGAGGACTAAACCGGTCGTAAGTTGAGGACTAAACCAGTCGTAAGTCGAGGACTAAACTGGTCATAAGTCGAGGACTACCCAACCGGTCGTAAGTCGAGGACTTTCCCTGCCCGGGAGCGCCGCGCATGCGTGGTTCCGCCCCCTGGGCCAGCCGAGGCGTAGCTGGCAAGCGGCAGAGACGGAGCAGGCTGACCACCAGCTGGCCCAGCCCAAGGGAGGTAAGGCACCTGCCGGAAAAGGGGAATAAAATGGCGGACAGCCTTGCTTGGCGACCCCCGTGAAATGGTCGATCGACCGCTGCTCTAAGCTAAACATACCCAGCTCCCCTTCTTAGGGGAGGTTTCCTTTTCACAGGTCTTAGTTTTTAAGTATCCTGGTTGCTTTTTTGAAGTTGTTATATTTTGGTCTGAATATTTAAATTGTGATCCCCAAAATGGAAACAGTACTCAAGAGGGTCTTTGACCAATGAAGAATGTGAGTTAACAATTATTTCTCATAGTTTGGATAATTTACTTTGGTTGATGCAACCTAAAGTTTCATTGGTCTTTTTTGACTGCATAGTGGGCTCATTCTCAAGTTGCAATTGCTTGCTATTCCAGCAGATTTTTCAGAAATACAATTGCCATGGTACGTATCTCCCATTCTACACTCCATCTTATTTTTATTTCTGTTAATTCAGCCTATTTCTTGAAACTATTGTGGATTCTTAATTTTGTTTCTGTTTTCTATGGTAACAGCCAATTTTCTGTCATCTACATTTAATATTCCTTACACCTCCATCAAAATAGTAATAAGAAAGGAATAACAGCAGAGAACCAAGGAGATGAACATTGTGGCACTCCTCTTAATACCTTTTTCCAATTTGATGAGGAGCCACTGATGGATTATTTTTGAGCCAGCAATTTGTCCATTTAATCCTCATGTTATGTAATCTATTTTATAATCATCAATTAATCAAGACATATATTAAGGAAGTTGTCTAATTAAAATACATGCTCAATTTAGCAAGATTGTCTGTGGCTTTCTGTATCCTCCCGTATTCCAGTTTTGAAGATAGGGACATTTGCCCTCCTCTACCATTTGGCACTTCGCCATTTCTCAGAAGATAATGCATATCAATATAGCTAGCCCAGCAGCAAGTTCCTCCATTATCCTAAAATGCAATTATTACTGCTTTAAGATACAGTGCAATTCCTTGTACTGTTCTACTGCTTTTGTTCCTTTGGAGGGGAAAAAAATTACGTTCTTCAATTGCTGCATTCAAGCAAGGAAGTAATTCTGCTATTATTCCTGTATTACCTCTTCAATCAACCTCCTCCCATTTTTATACTCCATCTTCTTTACTTTTGAGCCTTCTTTTAATTATGAGCCCATGGATTAGGAAGCCACATTTGAGCAACATTTCCATTTTGCAAAGTGTGAACAAGTCTTTATCTAAGCACTTTCCTTCGGGGTCTTTGTTTGTAGCCTCTATAGCGTAAGTCACTCTTAACTGTCTTTGGCCAAACACATATTTGGCCAAATATGTTCTTATTATTCCTTGTGAGGACAACACATTTCATGCTAACTCATCATCTTCTACATAACTGAGAATTCATGGTTCCAGATACCATGATAGGTTTTATAAATTGTTCTCTCATAGTCCAGATCTGGTGGGCAGCACACATAATGAGCTGAAAGAGTGGTTGGTAGGCATTTGTTTAAGATCCTAGTGGTAAACAGCCCCCAACTACCACAGCTCTTCCTTTAGTCCTGCAGAACATAGTTGTACCCAGGGCTTTTCTTCTCATAGAACGCCCAGAACGGAGTTCCAGCACCTTTTTTGGATGGAACCTTATAGGGTTCCATCCTATAGGGTAGGCAAGGCGGCTTATATGACGTGTGTGAGTGCCAGCACCTTTTTTTTTTTTTTTAAGAAAAAAAGCACTGATTGTACCTCTGCTTTTAGGGATCCACTGTTCTGGATCTGCAGTATTTCTCTTCTAAATGCCCAGAGCCTGTTTCACTGCAATAACCTGAAAACTGTTTCTGGGATACAGCAAATGCAGAGTATTAATAAGGGAGAATATTGACACGAGGGGTCTTTGGTGCTCTCTAAGCTTGCTTGTTTTCTTGCAGACATTTCATTACCCAAACTAGGGTAACTAGTGCTAGTAAGGAGTGCTAATGATGTTGCCTAGTTTGGGTCTGCAAGAAAACAAGCAAGCTCAGAGAGCACTAAGGACCCCTCAAATGCAGAGTATGTTCAATATCACTTGTTTCTGTCTGGGTTTGCTCTTTGGTTTGATTATCTTCTGAACAAATGTTTTTCCCACTGCAAGTCTTCTGTTAAAGAGTCTTTAATTGAAGCAATAAATCACTGTCTTTTCTCACTGAAGGGTGACAATTCCCTACTCTATTATGACATTTTCCTTCAAGGGAATGCTATAAGCTTCCCTTGGCTGCAAAACATGTCATCTTATTTTCATGCAGCCAGACAATGCCTCAAACATTGTGACCCACAACTACAGATTCCTTTCATATTCATTTTGCTTTTTAGGACAGCAAAAATGTATTTTTTCTTGTGCCATTAGCCAAATACAGACTCCTGACACAGAGGGAAAATTTATTATAGAATGCACCATTGAAAATACAGTGCCTAACAAAATCCCTACTCATATAATGAGCTGATAAATAATAAACTATAATATCATTTTCAAGTCACTCTGTAGCATGTAATAACAAATTCTTTGTCTGCATTTCGTTAACACTTTGCCTACATTTTCATTGGTTAAAACATCAAAGATTTGGTTGATACACAAATCAACCCCAAAATATAAAGCACAGTTTACAAGGTACATCTTATGAGATCAGACCTCACAATAAGTCAAAAACAAACTAGATTATTAATTAACCTGATCAGCAAGATGCCTTTTATAAATTTAATGTGGGCAACTTACTCTAAATTATGCCTTTTCTTTATATTTTTCAATTCAGGTCCCAACCGTTTTTGAATTATAGTAGTTATTTTTTTAAAACAACTTAAAGGAATTCACAACTGGAATTTCATGGTTGCTTCATAATCTGCTGCCTTAAGTGCATAATGTAATATGAACAAAAACAGGATCATTCTTAGTTTTGATGTCCTGGTTTCCATTCTGAAAACACATTATTATTCTCCTCCCTTAAAACACATGAGAATACACTACATTTTTTAAAAAAAAAGCTGAGATCCCCTTGCTATAGAAAATTAGAAATATAATAGAAGTGGAAAGATAGATAACCCCAATCAATAGTAGCAGTATTCCAACCACCTGGTAATGCTGTGGTTAGAATATAGTATTGCAGGCTAACTCTGCCTACAATCTGGAATTCAATTCTGACGGGCTCAAGGTTGACTCAGCCTTCCATCCTTCCGAGGTCGGTAAAATGAGGACCCAGATTGTTGGGGGCACTATTTCTAACTCTATAAACCGCCAAAGAGTTCTGAAAAGCACTATGGAACAGTATATAAGTCTAAGTGCTATTGCTAATAGTAGTAGTAGTACTAGTAGTAGTACTAGTAGTATAGTAGTAGTTGTAATTATTAAGATTTATTATGGCCATCTATACCAAAGACTATGGGTGGCCATCTATACCAAAGACTATGGGTGGCTTACAATTTCAAATATACAATGAAAGTTATAAACTAATTTTCTGGTCTGTGTTCTCTCTAATTTTATTTCATTTTTTAAATCAACTTCTCACAACAGCACAACTTAAATAAATGTTAAATAAAATGTTATGGTAAACACACCCAAATCTTTCTCCCTTGAAAGAAAGGAATGCAAATGTCTTAACTTTTTACTGTGAAAAGTGGGAAATGGACATAATATTATTTCTGTCAGTTGCATTCTCTAGCACATTTGGAATTAATATTTTAGAAAAACCAGTAAGATTTTTTTCCTTAATAGCAACATGAAATATGACCACTATCATATACTTTGTTTGATTGATTATTGACATATGAGCCTAGAACATGAGGAAGAATCTTCATGGCAATTATATAAGAGAAGGCCATTTAATATATTTATTTGCAACTTCTACTTCAGCAAAATCCTAAATGATGTATTATTTAAAGTAGTACCGGTAGTAGGCTTAGTCGCTATATTTGACCTATTATTTGCCATTTTAAGCTTTAATTGGTAAAGAGTCACAGAGGTGTTTCCCAAACAATACCAGTCTTCAAATTGCTCCAGGCAATATTAAATATTTAGGAGTTATTATTACTACAATTGATATCTATTAGTCAAAAATAGTATAATCACCTTCAGCACAGATTTAGAGCAAAACCTAAGCCTAGGCAGCACTTTATCACTTGATAGAAAATTTGCAATTAAAATAATTCTACTGGAAATTTTACACTGAAGACAGTTTTGAAATTCAAACCTTAACCAAGAAAGCATCCAATGGAAGTAGACTTTAGCTAAGTGCCTGACCAACCCTAATTGTTCAACAGATTGAACAAATCATGGGCTGTACAGATCTACTAGATACTATAATGGTTTCTTTATCCTCCAAATTGATTCAGCATTTTAAAGCCAACAGAAGGAAAAAAAATGGAAATATTGAAGGAAATGAAGGAAACATTGAAGGAAATGCCAAATTGGTTATGAAAGCAGTTGCGTTGCATCACATTGGAGGGAAAAAAGAATCTGTTAACATGTTAATAAAAACTCACCCCCAGAACACCAAATTTTTCACAATAGCTCCAACCACAGACAAAGTCAATTTCAAAGTTGTGATTAAGGATGACGATGGCATTCTCATTCCCAATCTTGTGCATTGATTGTTGATCTATAGAGATGGTACAAGTTGTGCCTGACCACCATTCCAGTAACATCACCAACTCTGAAACAAACAATAACAAATGATTACATAACCATAGTACCTATGGCTTAAATAAACAGTTGCTTTGCTACTGAAAGGAGGCAAGAAGTGTGCCATTTCAATATTCCTTCTGTTGTGCCTATGGCTACCCAAAGTTGGGCAGGGGAAAAACATGGTCCTTTTTTTATATTGGGAGGCTTAAAAAGCAAATTGGGTGCTTTATACATAGCAGGCACCTCTGCAAGAGAAACTTTTATACTGGCCTTCTCCAACCTGGCGCCCTATACATGTGTTGATTGTCCACATCGCCTAATGTCTGAGAAGGCTAATAAAAGTTGCAGCTCCAACACATCTAGAGTCCACCAAGTGTTAAAATGTACATCATGCTCCTACCTCCTATTTTGCCAATTCCTAGTTCGTACAATCAGTTTATTCATTCTCATTACCCACAATAATTAATTGACCCTACAAATCACTCTACTCATTCAAATATTTTTCCTTCTGATTAAGTTGAACAGAAGAGAACAGATGAACATTCATTCTGTATCCTATCCATTTTCGCTTGGCTACCTTAATTTGTAAAATATTAAATGGTATCAATAGAACTCTTACTTTGTATTTATACATTTATTTATGCATTTTATGAAAGAGTCAAACATATGTTTGAATTTTTGAAAGCAGAGGACAGAATAATAGCTCCCTATTTTGTGAAAAATAATAATGAGTTGCCACATAGACATTTAAAAAGCTGTCCCGAAGCAGATGGTTAGTATTTGTCTAGATTTCAGTCCATACACAAACACACACACACATACAGTATATAACAAATTTAATGATATGTCTCTCTTCTTCTTCAGCCTCTTTTTAATATTAAGAATAAAGAATGTTTTATTCTGGGGAGGGGGGCTTCCTACAGTTGATATGCTACATAATAGTTAATAAGATTTTATCTTTTAAGCCATCTTATCTTTTTTACATTATCATGCCTCTGTTAGCTGGATGCAGATATATACTTGGCATCAGATAAGGTTGATGGAATTCAGGAGGGGTTGGACTCAGAGCACTTGTGGGAATGCAAAGACTCTAAACTAATGACAAGCGTAACACCTTCCCCCAGTTCTGCCTACTCTTCTCCTACATTCTGCAAGTTGAAGTCCACACATCTTAAAGTTGCCAAGTTTGAAAAACTCTGCTGTAATAGAATGTTCTCTAAGAGCAACTCATTAACTGAAGCAGTTGCTATTGCTCTTAAACTTGCGTATCCATTTAACCTTTATACTCGTTGAAACCTCTCTGGTGCATTGACGCTTCATTTTCTTCCACTTTGGAATTCAAACTGGCTCAGCTTTTAGCTTCTGGACTGACCTACTGGCCATTTTTCTGTGACTCCTTTTAGAGCTCAGGCTAAGTATGCTTTTATCCTTCCCAATGCCTAATCCCACTCAGAACAGAGGAAAAGTGAGAACTGAGTATGTTATCAATGTTGCAAATTATATTCATTATATTACCATCAAAAATTTCTAAGTTACAGTGTATTCAATGTGACATTCAATTTTTATTAATTTATTCTGTTCAGGAAAATTCACCCAGTATGAGAAAAATATTTTCAAAAATGAGATTTGATAGATATAGATAGATAAATATAGACAGACAGACAGGCGATAAATGGGGGAGGCGAGAAGGGATTCATCTAGCCAAGGTCTAAATTATACCAGAGCATTAGCATTTTTCTAAGCAAAATTACTTTATGCTACAAATATTTCTAATTTGGTGTTTTGTTTTTAAGCATCCAATGAGAGTTTAATAATCAATTTGGCATTCTATCTAAAACAAAATTAACAAAACAAATATTGCAGCATGCAGTATTTCTATTCAACGTGGGTTTTTTCCAGGGTTTTTCCCAAGTTAGTCAACGTTCTGTACTTTCCTTCCCACTTTGGCTTTCCTTCCTTAAGCATTTTTGTATGATGACATCATGCCTTAGGCATGAAAGCCATCTGGTGACTTTAGGCCAGTCACAATCTCTCAGCCCTACCCACATTACAGGGATACTGAAGTATTAGACATGTTTGCCGCCTTACTTATAAAAATAATAAAGGCAGGATATCAATAAATAAATGTTGAGGTTCCCCAGTACCTCTGTTTTGTGTGCATGTATACCATTAATGGTATAAAAAGTAAGAGCCTGAATCTTGGAAAAATAACAGAAGCTGTTTTGTATCTAGGAATTCAAATGCTGATGGTCTGAATTTTGTATCATAAACACCACTTGGTCATTTTAATTGGAGGGTAATATATAGCAGTTCTCCTTGGATTCTTGAGTATCAATACTCTCTTTCAATCTTGGGAGGACAAATGCAGAAAAGAGCCATCAATGTCCATCTCAATTTCTTTCTCAACCTTGAAAAGCAAGGGGGAAAGAAAAAACTTTCCATTTGCTCCTGCAAAGCGTTCAGTGGAATATCAAGGGTATTACCACTATTGCTTTTTTCCTGGGCTACCTCTAGCAGACCACTAGATTTCTTGGAGACTCCTATCTCACAGCCTTCCAGAGTAAAAGGAAGGAATTTTATATCAACTTCTTTGTGGATCAATAAGCTCTATCCTTGCTACAAAGATGTGATGAATAAATTAAAGGAATCAAATGTTATTCACATTTTGCAAAAGGACATCCCTGCAAAAGGGGTGGTGGTGGATTTTACTATTTATTTTCTAGGCATCACAGACACAACACTATTTGTTCAGCTTGGGATGGTTCTGTGCCATATCCAAGCAAAAAGTTCACACAGAAGAATATCCTAATTTGAATGACCCCTTTCTGTTATACAACACGGCCAATCCGAGTGCAGTTTACATTCTTCTGTGGTGTGTTACATTTTGGTATTGCTTGAACTTGCCACACCACCAATGATCTTTCCCTTTCCTTAGCAAGTAGGTTTGGCTCTGTCTTATTTGAACCCAGCTAACGGGGAATAGGGGGGAAGCGCGATAGCTCAGCCATTAAAGAAGCTGAGCTTGTCACTAGAAAGCTGATAGTTCAAGACCCAAGCGTTGAGCAATGGGGAAAGCTCCTGTAACTTGCCCTAGCATCTGCCCACCTAGCAGTTTCAAAGCATGCAAAGATGAGTAGATAAATAGGTACCACTTTGGTAGGACGGTAACACCATTCTGAGCATCTTAGTGTATAGCAGGGGTGTCAAACTCAATTTCATTGAGGGCCGCATCAGCACTGCGGTTGCCCTCAGGGGGGGCGGGGGTGTGTGGCCAAGGTGCGTGCGGCCTACTGGTGGGCGTGGATGGAGTGGGTGTGGCCTACTGGGTAGGCATGGCCAGCTCTACATCATTCGCGTCAAGGGTGCCTGTGGTGGCCTGGGCAGGAGTGGGACAGATCTGAGGGTCTCTGGCAGAAGGGGGTGGGACCGGGGTAAGCGCCAAGGCATGGTCCATTTCTTCATTCCTCACAAAGGGTGACACCTCCCCAGCATGCACCCAGGAGGCGGGGCTGACACGGCAGGGGCTGGTTCCTCCGTTTCTAGACGGCCTTGTGGAGCTAACACTGAATGCGTTTCAGCATAGATGGCCACTACAAAATTGTACATGGCTCCCGGATGGCCTGGGCCAGGGCCAAGGCAGCGGGGGCCGTTCCCTCACTGTTTCCAGGATGGCTTCGCGGGCCACATGAAACCACTTTGCGGGCCACATCTGGCCCCTGGGCCTTGTGTTTGATATGTCTGGTGTATAGTCATGACTATGGAAACATCTTCAGACAACATTGGCTCCCCTGTCTAAGAAACAGAGATGAGCATCACCTCCTAGAGTCAGACATGACTGATCAGGGGAAACCTTTACCTTTACCAGGGAACATGCAATCATACTTTATGTATCTTACGCAGAATTGGGGGTTTTAAAAAAAGAAAATCTATACATTTCTGAGAAATGAACTTGTTTGAAGTGGAAAAAGAACTGACAATCAAAAGCAGAATAACTTTGTTTCAATTTGGAGGCTTTCAAATTACTTTAAAACTATTTGCAGCATCAGAGCCTCTTTCCCCAAAACATATTCCAAGCAACAATACAACTTAAAATGTTGCTTGACTACATGGATGCGCATCTCCATAATTTTACAAGTTATGTAAAACGTGCACAGTTCATGGGGGTGGTAGATTATATGTAACCTGATTAGCTACAAGCTAAAATATCCAGCCATTACTTTCAACGGTGAGGTTCTTTATAGTAAAAGACAGTGAAATTGATGTGTGCCACAATGTTCTTGCCAATCAACAATAAATTTTTAAGAGACTGCTACAACAGAACAAAAGGAGCTCTAAATTTCTCTCATAAATCAAGTAATAGGGGAACAGGAAATTAAATTGTATTAGCAATGCACAGGGGCTTGTATAACCATTGCTTCCTTATTTATTTATTTATTTATTTATTTATTTAAATTTACTGATTCTATTCACTCTATTGATTACCAATAAAAGGCAAATAAATGAAAGGAGCGGATAAAAAAAAGAATTCAATTAGTCAGTGAAACATAAGATTAGTAGGTTCAGATTACTCAGTAATCTTAGAGCCATATTAATTACAAATCTGTTGGGATCATGTCTACTGACAATTGTTTATTACCTTCACTATTCTCCAGGTATAGAGCTTCCCACAAACAGTATCTATTGAAGTGGGCAGCAATAACAAATTTAAGTAAATAAATTACAATAAAAGTGTCACATTATAGTTTAAAAAAATACAACTGGGAATACCCTTGTCTTCTTTTTTAAATATACTTAGTTACTTGAATCATCACCTCAATGTATCTCCAGATTACTTGAAGATAATTTTGCATGGAGACCATGGCTCTTAGAAATTATTATACAAAACACTAAATGCAAATAATCTAACAAAATATTCCCAAGGAAAATTTACTTGGCCTAATTATCTAATGTACAGGGATAATCAATGAAAACACTATTGCTTCTAGTCCTCTCAGTTCTTGACAGGAATTTTGTAAAGTTATTCAAGTACTCAAGTATAAGCACTAAGATACCTTAGTTCCTGGAAGAGGAATTAAAATCTTGCTGGAACTAAAGAAAAGGTGGTATTTTTCATCCTGGAACAAATTTGGTCCAAATGCCATCACATGAATATATGTTCCCCAATTCAGTCTAACCTCTTTTTAAGGAGAAAATTCCCTTAATACTTTTGCTATTTTTGGTTCTCAATCAACGATCAATGAGCCTGGTCATAATTTATGGCAATCTTTTGCTTTGTTTCACTGCACTAGCAGACTGAGATTGGCAAAATTTAGTTGTGTTGGGCAGCTCAGAACACCTGTCGTAAACCAAGTTGGTCTACTCTGGACTAGAACATTTATTAAAGTATAAATTCATCTACTGACCATCCTTTGTAAACCTCAACAATTAAGAAAAAGGTTTTCAATGAAGATGGGAATGCTACCACTCAGCAAAATCAAGTTGGCACAAAAAATGCTTAGATACCCTGAATGTGGTTTAAAAGACTGATAGGGACATCAAAACAGATTGTCATCATCCGACAGTAAGTAAATGCTGTTCTGCTCTTGTGCACCTTGTTCTCACAAGTTTTGCCTGACACAAAGAAGTTTTAAATGGTTGTCTGCTCTGAAAGATAAATGTCCCCACAACATTGGAGCTCTTCCACAGCTGAACCAATTCCAGTTGGATACAGAAGAGAATAACATGAATACAACAAGGGCAATGCTGGGTCTGTGAAGGGGGCAATTTTTTGACAGCGAGAACTTTCCTCCCATTCCTCCTCATCTCCCAACATTGCCTCCCACTCCTTCCTCATCTCCTTTCTCTTAAGTCAAGGCAGCTATGGTGTTTTGCTACCATTTTATTTTTATTTGAATAGAAAAACAGCACTGAAGCTCTACACAGGGAGTGATTCCACAAAAACAAATAGGGGGAAGGGAAGCACTGTCTGGATGCTTCGTCCACTGGTCAGTTAGTATCAGCACTGCTCAGCTCATAGAGAGTACTAGAAAGTTGCAAAAACAGAATCAGTGAAGCCACTCACAGGTCTTCTGAACTTGGATGATTATGCGATGGTGTACTTAGTTGGTGGCTATGTGACTGTATGCTTAGACTCTAGTATTGCAACCACACAACTCTTTGTACTATTATTGCATTCAGAAACTTTACAAAATGACTGAGAAAAGTCAAGATAATTTATTACAGCATCTTTCCTAAACATTTATACTCCTGCAACAAAGCAAAGTACCTGCTTGTTATCAAAATAAAACTTTGAAAACTATATATGAATTTAATCCCAAACTCTTAGCTAGGTAGCTCACATGCTTCTCATACACAATTAAATACCAATATTTGGTTCTCTATCAATATGCAAGGTTACAAATTCTGGTTTGTTTTAGAGCAAGTCTAGACAGAATGATTCCCTACTATATATAAATCATTATATTTGCAATAATGCAGAATTTTTCCAGAAACCTGGATTATTATGTTCAAAACAATCTATATAAATGAGAGAAGATTAGAAATTCAGTTGTAAAATGCTTCTTAAAATATAAACTGATAGCAGAACTCTATGTATATTTAATCAGAATTAAATCTCAGTGAGTTCATCTTCTTCCAGGATAGCAAACATGTAGGATTATAGCTTAAGTATTCTTGATTCAGATACATTTTATACCAGTTAATTTGAAATGGTTCTAAAGTATTTTAATCAAATAAAAATGACTCATTTTCTTTAAAAATGATTTATTCTGATATTTGTTAGGGGAGGAAGGATTTATGATTCTTGTCCTAATTTCTGTACTTTTAAAAAAAAAAACCACAAAAACCAAAATCCCTGAAGCACAGCAAAAATGGTTCACTATTCTCTCCGGGGACAGAGTTAGCATAAAATCTATCTCCTCTAGCAATCTCTCTTCATAAGTGATTTCTCTTATTTATTAACAAAGTCTTTATTAATAAGTATACATCCCTAGGGAGGCTCACCAGACTCATTTGCTGACTTGAGAAGCGAAGCAGAATAATAAGTTCATATAAAAGGATGGATTTAAGGAAAAGCATATTGCCATAATGCTCACAGCCACTTCTTTGAGTTTCAGTTGAGTCCTGGTTTTGGGGAGTGGCAGAAGATAAGATGATATGACAAGTAGAAACCTGTGGTTGGCCATTTTTCTTTTTTGATGAGAATACTAATCAACCTTTGTCAATATGCTTGCTTTCCAGAAAAGGTGGTTTCCAAAACAGCCAAATATTGTTTCTAACAAATCTGATGGCACTATCTTAAGAAGGCTGGTTAGTGCAAACATTTCAGAATGACATTTGTAACCTTTTTGGATGAGACATTAGCTATTCTTGAACTGGCTTTTGACATTTCATACTAAACAATCACAATTCTTTCTTGAGGTTTATTACCGATACTTTGCAGCCCTACTTTTAGAGTTCACGTTTGCAATATGGACAAGATCGACAAAGAATGAGTACTGTGTGTTCAAGTATGTTATATGGTTTGGCTTCTATATTAAAGACAATTAATAAACTTGGTATTTTATTCTTATAGAGACTGGAGTTGGATCAGGAATGGTAAAGTTCATTAAGGCGGTCAAAATGAACAGCAATGTGAGGAGAGGGGTTTCTGAGCCATCTTATGTCTAAATTCAGACAAGAGAGGTGTCAGAAATAAAAGAAGTTACAATTAAGACAGAGGGTGACTGAGGACCTTCTTCTATTCATTGGCAAAATCTGCATACTGCTGTTGATCCATCTGAGAAAAAAGACATTCAAAAGCTTCACTTTTACATCATGGAAGTTAACCATCACACAGGTAATCCTCGACTTACAGCTACAATTAGGAGTAGTATGGATACTGCAGAACTTTTCTGAGAAAGTGTTTTTCATGTATTTTTTTAAAAAAAATACTTATTTCAGTAAAACATCTTTTTTTTCCACATTTAAAACCTGTCTGCCCTAAATAACACTCTTTGTTAAAACAAAGGCAAGAATATAAAAACATCTTACGGCTTGATAGAGAATATGACAGCCTGCAGTTGATTTTTCTGAAAAGCTGCTTGTTGAATGGCCAGAGAAGTAGCGTGAAGAGTTGAATGAAGTTGATTATCAGTCCTGACACTATAAATACGTAACTGATAATAAGATGACAAATAAATTGAGACTTCATAAATCCAATGATGTCCATGGTTTAAGGTAGCAAGGCAAATCCTCCAGAAAAGGAGAGAACAGGGCTCAAATTCAGAAAGATAACTGTGGAAAGACAAGAGAACTTAATATTAGAAATAATCCGCATGGAGTCTCTGTTTTGCATTCGCTATCTTTTTACTTTAAATTGTCCTCCCGAAATTCACTATTAGTTCTAACTTAAAGCAGTTTAAAGAAATGTATGAAAACACGTACCCTGAAACAAACACCTGTGCGTAAAGACAATATGAAGAAGGAATATACAACATGGGAAAAACAGGAATATACTGTACCTGCTTGCTCAAACTCTCCTCCTTTCAACAGAATTAGGCATTTCAGTTTAAAAATATGACATTTGTTAACAGTTCAAAAAAAGAAGTGTCTTATTCACAGCAGTAATAAGTACAGGGCCTGTAAAAGCTTGGAAAGTGTGATTTGATAAAAAAAAAAAAAACTTTCAGAAAGTGCTTCTTTGCTGCCAAGATCATATAAAACATGCTAAAGTGCAGTGTTACTTGGAAAATTATAGGTCACTTTTGACAGATTAAAAAAAAATAGACAAATTGTTTAAAGTTTACTGACTTCAGATTCTAAAAATTCTAGTTCAGATATTTCTAAATGCTTCTGTTACTCTTTCCAAGCAATAAAGAAGAAATATTTTGTATTCCTTTTCCACTTTCACTCAAGGAATTTTTCAAGAATGTACATTTGCTATTTGAGCAAAGCATCAGATCCCATTATTGCTATTATCTACACTTCACCTCTATTTCAAGGTCAGTTATTATTCATGGTGTGCTGTTTTCTCATCCTTTCCTCTCCTCACACATCTAGGAAAAGGAATTGTATTCCTGAGAGATCTCACCAGAAAATAATAAATTGGATGGATGGTTTTGAAAAACTATTGCTATATGTACAAATCAATAGAAAAACTTGTGATTGATTCTAGTTGTTGTTACCATCTAGTCAACCCTTAGTGATTGCAGAAGCAAGACTGTGCAGGTTTTCTTGGCAACATTTTCAAAAATGGCTTACCAATACCTTATTCCTAAAGTTAAGAGAGAATTGGCAAAGTCCCCCAAATGACTTTCAAGCCTAAAGAACAGTCTCCCAGCTTCTAATCCAGTGCTTTTGATGATTATTGAAAATTGCACTCTTGTGAATGCTGTGCCTGTCTATCTGTGAGTCCAGCAATAGCATTCAAACCACAAACACATCTCAAGGGTGTTTTACAAATGCCTTCCCTTAGTCGCATAAATTCAAGTCTACATGACTTTGATACCTATAGAAATTGAATAAATAAATACCATGCCAGAAAATAATCACACATTTAAAAGAAAACTGAATTGTCTGAAATCTAAGTAGTTATTTTAAAGTAATATATTAGTTAATAGTGGCTCCATCCTAATTCAAAACTATCAGAGAAACTGCTCTTCCAAAACAGTTCAAGTTTACTTTCTCAGGCGCCACTAGAATTCTTTGAAATTATGAAACAGGTTTGTTTTCTAAAGCAAACACAGTATTTGTCCAAATTATGAGGCTGCATGCTAGGGATTAGGGAGGAATCTGGTGAACCTATCTTTAAGTGACTGACATTTTGCTAACGTACTAAAAAGAAATACAGAATAGTAAAAAGGGATATACTATAAACGAAATTAACTACTGAGATTGGAATACTATTTATTCCTTTACTATATTCAGCATTTAGTATTGGATATGTTCTATGGACAGACTGCCTCAGATTATTTTCAAGCAATTATTATTTGCAGAAATCAGCCTTCCCGTTTATTTAGTCTTATTAGTTAAGAGAAGGAATAAAGATGCAAACTGTTCAGGAATGGCAAACAAGAGAAGCATTTGGCATAAGTTTCTCAATAACTTTTTGTAAAAAATAGCTGGGCATCCAATTAGCGATCACCATCTTTTTACTTCTTTATGCTTTATTTCAGCTTTGTTAACAATTTTCATTGCTGAACCAAACTCTTCTAGAACCAATATAATGAATATGTTCTCTTCCCATATTGTGTATATACTAATATGTTACAATGTATCTGATACGTATTATTTTTCACATAATATTGACATCTTAGATATCCTAAGAATAAATCAGGGTAGGGATGCTCCAGACCCCTTTCCTGAAATCTTGCCACCTAGTGAGACCTCAAAAGTGTGTCTTTTCTATGGCTGCCCCTACATTGTGTAGTATCCTCCCTCCGCCCCGCCCCCCCAATTTGGCAAGCCCCCACCCTCATTAAGACCTGGCTTTTTACCAAGGATAAGATTGTATAGATGGAAGTATGGAATGAGAACAAATGGAGCTTGCTGAAGAGTATCCCAAGGGGCCGATTAAGGTACAGGGTTTTTGTTTTTATCGTTTATTGGTTTACTGTTTTTATGACTGTTTTATAGCCATTGGTTTTATTGATGCTGTGAGTAGCCCAGAATTGCTTAAGATGGGCAGCCATATAGAGCCTTTAAATAAATAAATACATTTTTAGAAAACCTAGTTGCTAAAATGATGAGAATATCATTATTATTATTTTTTACATTACCAGGGATGCTGTAGGGAGGACTTCTGGTAAGTATGAAGTCAAGCGTTTCCCAAAATAGGAAGGTATCAAGTCAAGTCAAGTATTTGTGGAAATCCAATTTAAGGGTTGTTGTAAATAGTTGGGCAGGAATTGGCAGAGATTTAAAGTTATAAGCAAGCAATAGGAACAAAAATGCCAAAAGCCATTTAATCATCATCTGCACGTTAAAGAGTCTGAAGCAGAAGATAGTTTGAAAAAGAAAGACAACAGAGACCAGGCACTGCACTGTTCCTATTCATTTTCTTCTACTGACCATACTAGTAAGACAACACAAAGAAAAATAGTTTTATCATTCATTGCTAATGTTTTAGGGTTTGAATGCTTCTTGTGCTTGGATGCCATAAATCAGATTTGGAATGATGGGAGAACAAACTCTGGGTAAAACTCATATATTTTACTTGTTTATTCAACAGCATGACAGGAAAAAAAATAAAAATCAGATCTGGTAAAAACATAATGCACAAACATTATCCTAAGTGACATGGTACTGCATGTGAATCAAATTGAATATAAAATTAAGCCAGCCAAGCAATTATTTTAAATACTCCCAATTTTTATCACAGGAATATAGCTCATAGTTCATTCTACAGCAAGGTACGTGATCTTTCTGTTAGACATATGCATAGGTTTTTCTTTTAGAAGAAGAGTGGGTATGCTTTCTGATAGCAGAGTAGGTTGAAAATATAATTGCACCATTCAGAATAAATTACCAGCAGAAATATTACATGTCCCACACAAATGAACAATAAAGTTGTGGAACAGTAGTAAATACATACTATATTTAAAAAGCTTAATTTGGCAGATCAGGAAGTAAAACTTTCCAAAGGAATTGCCTGTTGCAACAAAAACAAAGAGCTTTAAAAACTGACATATAGCAAAAGCTTCCATAGACTGTAAAACTATCAGAATGATAATTAAGGGTATGGAAGATTACAATACAACCAATTTAAGAAAGCTTGACAATACATATTTGCTGTGCTCAAACAACAAAGGATAAAAGAAAATGAAATGAAAAAAGCACAATATGCCCAAATGTTTATTGTCAAGTTTTCTTATAATGGTTCCATGCTAAAGGCATTATTGATACAGCACTCCTGAGGTATTTGCTTCCTATTTGGGGGAGGGGGGATGTACAGGTAATCCTCAAATTATAACCATAACTGGGCCTAGCATTTATGCTTATAATCTCATGACAGTTGTAAATCAGGACATCATGTGACTGGGCCCAAATTTTGTGAGTTTTGTGGCAGTCATTAAATCTGTGACCTTTTTTTGTGGCACTTATCGTTCACTATGGAGCGGCTTTTGCTGGAAACTGGAACTCAATACCAATTTCCAGCAAACCATTGCAAAATGTGAAGATATGACTACAGGGGTCTGCAAATGGCCATAAATACAGGCTGGTTACTGAGCGCCCAAAATGTGAGAACTCCATAACCGGATTGTAAGTAGCTTCAGTCATAATTTTGAACAGTTGCTAAGCCACCAATCGTAAGTCAAGGACTGCCTGTATTTAGTTATCAGTCTGTACCATTAGGTGCAAATGATTGGAGCTTACTCTTTCCTATATCACTAAAGTGTACACATAGGACTGCATGATGTTCCTTAAATAAGCAGGATTTATAACATGACCTGTCTGTACTTACAGCACATTTATTTTTTACTTCAACTCAAAAGTTCACCATTACAAGCTATAAAACTGCAGGCTCAGTTATTTAAATTGTAGCAGCTGAATCACCAAAAATGAAATGACGTTCATTTATCCTGTCTACAGTGCTGGTCACACCAAAAGCCAAACCTCATAAGTAATAAGAAGTATTTGCGATGTCATTCTGTGACAGCTAACGTGGAATTTATAAGGAAGACAAGGCTACATACTGTGTTTCCCCGAAAATAAGACCAAATCTTATATTGATTTTTGCTCCAAAAGACGCACTAGGGCTTATTTTTCGGCTAGGGCTTATTCGGGGAAACACGGTAATAAATGTGTCCGTCTGGCTGATGATCTTAACTGGGGCTTATTTTTGGGGTGGGGTTTATATTAAGAACATCCTGAAAAATCGTGCTAGGGCTTATTTTCCGGTTGGATCTTATTTTTGGGGAAACACAGTAGTATGTGGTGCCAATCCCATGATATGTCAACTAGCATGCACTAAAATACTCCAAATTAACAAAAAATATGGTCTATACTCCAAATTAACCAAAAATATGGTATATCCTGCCATGCTGCAGGTAAAATAGATCTCCTTCGGGCAAAGGAGGCTAAAATGGAAACAGAAATTGGGCATCTGTATGATGTAGAGAGTTTTTTTAAAAGCATTGTAACTGGAACAGATAGAGTATAATTTGGAATCTGAGAAAAGAAATGAAGAAACAGTCAGTAGATTGTTCCATCTCTTTGGATGCGTACATGAAGTTTATAAATGCACTTTCGCCCTCTGATGTTAATATCAGTCTGCATTGAATGTTAAAGAAACTGTACATATAATATTATAGACTTTCTCCACATTGGTTAAGCACAGTAAAACTTATCAATAAACTACTAAGAATTAGTTATCACTGTAGCATTGTTCAGTCATTAACACAGGATTGGCTGTTTTTAAGCACAAAGTACAAAAGAGATTCCTTTACACATATTTGTACCAGAAAAGAAAGCATTTCTATACTGTATGCTAGGTTAGAGAGTATTTCATAGTTTTTCTACTAATATGTTCTTTCCTAATTTTTTTACTATTATTTTTTTTTCAACTGGAATCTTCCCACCTCTCAAACTACAAACTTGCCTCCATCTTTGACACGTTCTCAAGAGCCACAGTATCATCCTCTATGCCACGGGTGTCAAACTCGCTGTGTCATGTGATGTGTCGCGATGAATCGCAACTTTTTTCACATTGCCGGAACTATGGTGGCCACGGCCTCCGCATGATGCAACTGGCCTGCGGGCCAGCAGTTTGACACCCCTAGTCTATGTCAAAAGCTTTTCTTCTGCTTATAAGTGAATGTTACATTTATCATCTCATTTCTTAGCTATCGCTAATTACTTATTCACCACCAGAACACAAACAATGAAAGTCAAAGGCTGAAATCTGATAGGAGAAGGAAAGATGACAAAGTAAAGAGAAGCCATAAGTCAACATTCAAATTCAATATTTCTTATTGGAAAGGAGGAGGAGGGGATAATGTCCTTCAAGTATGATTCATTCCTAGATGACAATACAGAATGGTGGTCCATGTTATTTTCTTGGAAACAATTCTACTTTTGGAATATTTGACTTTACAGCTTAGATTTAGAGGCTTGGGTTTCCCAATAGTCTTTCATTTGAATACTAATCAGACCTGCACTTCAGTTATTTCCAGATCAGCAGCAGACAAACATTTTCAGAAGCTACCCTCATGCAATTAAGTCACTCATAGGTCAGGGTGTTCTGGAGGGTATTCTGGTGCTTGAGGGCCACAGAAACAGTTATTTCAGAGTGGCTTCCATCCATTGTTAAAAAAAAAAAAAGCAATAACTGAGCTTCTCAATCCTAAAAGGCATCTTAAGACATTTGAGTCCTAAACTAAAAGCATCTAAAAGCTTCTCAAATTATATAATTGAACTTTAGGCTTTATGCATATTGGTCATAGGAGTTAACCATACATAGGATAAGAATATCAATATCCCATTAGTTTAGTAACTTATTGGAATATAAATTTGGCTCGAAGGAGATAAGGAAATGAGTCCTCAAGTTAAGGAATTAGAAGTGAAAGTGAAGTGAAATGAACCTTCAGGTTCATAGGCTTTAATCCTTGTATGTATACAAAAGTCTTTCAGCAAGAATTACC
Source organism: Protobothrops mucrosquamatus (assembly GCF_001527695.2). Classification (NCBI taxonomy): domain Eukaryota; kingdom Metazoa; phylum Chordata; class Lepidosauria; order Squamata; family Viperidae; genus Protobothrops; species Protobothrops mucrosquamatus. Next base: position 64,731 of record NW_015388311.1, read on the forward strand.
TTAGCAAGAATATAATTTACAGGGGGGGGGAGAGACAGAGAGGGGGGTGAGGGAAATTCTGGGAATTTTAAGTCCCTACATTTCAAGAGTATCTGGTTTAAGGAAAGTTGCTCAAACATTTCAGATTTGTAGTGAACCAAGTATACACATCCAGTTCAAACACAGTCGCTCAGTTCAGCAGAAGACTCAATCACAAATAAAATAAGATGTATTTTATGTTTAACTAACCACTGGTGCATGGGAATAGTACATCTCAATAGCGTGTTATTAAAATATCTAGTTGTCAGTGGGATATGAAGCACACCAGAGTAGCTTAGTGATATTATAAAACCTTGTGAAAGTAAAGCCTATTGAGAAATCTACTTTTATTATCTGTTTAGTTTCTACTTTGTTTTTCTGTACAATACATTCAAAATAATTACACTACATTGCATTCATATTTCAATGCTATGCAACATGTATTACATTCAGCTGTATGTTAGGTTTACTTGTGCACTTCTTGTTAGGTTTACATTAGAATCTGGAATGTCCAATCTACACAAACCACCTAGGTAACTGATTCTGAAAAAGCTCTCCAAGAATACACTTTGCACACTGATGCACAATATGCTGCCAAGCATAGTATGAACCCAGTAATTGTTTTCCTTCATCTGTACTCCAATGCAAGTAGCCGTTTGCATCTTTCCTGCCTGCTTGGGGGAGTTAAGTGCTTCTGATCATAAAGCATTATCCAAAGCTGAGGAACAAACACAGCTTTTCATACAGATGCCTTCTTCAATCGGAAGGGGCAGGTTCTGCCTGCAAGCAGAACATACTTAAAAAGAGCCTTTAGAAGCCGGCACAGCTCTTCCATCGGTTGATTTCTCCTTGTAAAACTAAATGTTCTGCACACCCGTATAGCCAAATGTTCCAGCTGCAACAGATGTGGTAGAGCTAACAGATGTGGTATTTCATCCAAGCACCTGCCAGCAGCCTTAAGGTAAGATGCAAGAGACATAAACACTTTTATTAAGGCACAACTTCTGATAGTTAAGTAGCAAGGGTCACCACCCCCTTTTGTTTTTAAACACCTTCGCTAAGGCCTGCCTGCATTTAATTAGCAACTGCTAATTAATTTAGGCAACATCCGTGCCCTCCTCGGAAAGTGAAAGCATATTCAGGAGAGCATCTGCAAATAGAGTGCCACAAACGTCTGTTTCCTAGGCAACCCCTTCCCTCCCCCACCTTCCCCTTAGTGCTTGGGGACAGACCAGAAGGGGACGCGAAAGAAAGCAACGCGCGCCCGCTGGAAGCCTTGCACAAATATATGCATCCGAATGCCCCACGGGCCTTCCTATTAGATTTCATACGAAAATCTCGACGGCGATCCTTATTATTATTATTATTTTCGGCGGTTTCTATGGAAACGGTGACGGGGGAGAAATCTGTTGCACGACCACCACGCCAAAAAAATAAATAAAAGAGAAGCAGCAGGTACCCCGGGCACTTTTCGTCCGCTTCGACTCCCTTTCCTCCAAAAGAGAGATTTTGCAAACCGGAATCGAAGGGCTTCTTTTTTTTGGGGGGGGGGGGGAGGAAACCCGCAAATCACGGCCACGTCCTTCCCCCCCGACCCCAAATCAAGGCTGCCGGTCGAGGCCCTCCTCCCAACCTCATTTTTTCTCTCCCCCCCCCACCTCCCCGCCCTTCCGTCCACTCTCCAAAAACTAGATACTTCCGTACTTTTTTACAAAGGCATCCCAAGCCCAGGCAAGAGGGGTGAAGGTGGTGGTGGAGGAAAGCCCCCAAACGAACACTAGGCGTGCAAAGGGGAAAGTTTCCCTGCAACTCACAGCAAGAAAATCCACGCGTGCCTCGGGCTCCCCCGCCGCTGACATAGATGCTCCGAAGAAGCCTCGCAGCCCGCCAATCGCCGCTTCTTAGCTTGAGCCTGGAATCAACCAACGGGGGGCGGGAGGGGAGGGGAGGAGAAGAGGAGAAGGGAAAGCGAGACTCCACCCACGGGGCGGCTCCTTCAAAATAAATTTTAATAATATATATATATATATATATATATATATATATATATATATATATATATATAACAATTTTAAAAAGAAATGGCCAATTAATATTTTGTTTTAATTACATTTTAAATTTAGTATTGATTGTATTATGTATTGTTTTAAATGGCTGTAAGCCGCCCTGAGTCCATTGGGAGAAGGGCGGGGTAGAAATTTAAATAATAAATAAATAAATAAATAAATAAATATATATATATACACCGGACACACTCACACACATATATATAAAATGAAAAACTCAGCTGACCTCTCACTCTCTTCTCCCCCCCCCCACCGCCACGTGTCACTTCCTTCGAAATCTGCCCGGGGGGGGAAGGTGGGGAGGAAGAAAGAAAGAGAGGTCTATGACTCGACACTCGTCCAGCGACACCCAATTGTTGAAGAAGAAGACGACGCCCTCACCTCTTCCCCCCCCCACTCCCTCCGCCTTTGCTTTCCCCGAAACCGATGGCCGAACAAAACCTCTGGGTAGAGCAGCGTCCCCCCCACCACCATTCCCCGTCGTTCCCGCTTTTTCTCTGGGCGAAAAGAGCTGAAGACAAGGCTTCCCTCTCTCTGTCCCCCCCCCCCCAAAAAAAAAAACCCTCGGGCTTTTTCCAAGCTGACGCTGTGGTCAAGACGGGAAACACGTGTTCCCCATTAGGGTTAATGAACAAGAACCCCGAGCGTGACTGGCGAAGGGAGCGCTTCGGCTTTATTATCAGAGATTACTAGGGTATGCTGTTTCCATCCCGGTTGTAAATTGAACGGAAGCTCATAGAGGTTAAGCTGGCTGTTTTGGCGATTTTTTTAAAAAAAATTATGTTTATTTTTTTTGCCGCGTTTGTCCAAGCTGGCAGGAGCCTAAGTCTAGCTGGGAATGAATGAACTTGTGGCTCACGCTCAAGTAAGAGGGAGGATCGGTTGGACTAGAAGAGCCTCAAGTTGGAAAATCCCTTCCAGCGCTGTTATTTTGTATCGCCTTAAGAACAAGGTCTGCGCCGATTTTCATCCTTTTAAAAGTCGAGAAGATGTGTGCTTCTAGGTAGTACTGGCTGCAGACGTTTGAAAGAGGGGTGGGTGGGTGGATCAGCAGCAAGAGACAAAGTCTAATGGTAAAAGAAGATGAAAATGAATGGTGATCTGCCCACGTTAAATGCTCTGTTTTGGGACTTCCCTGGTAGACTCGATCTAGTCAGTATAGCTCAGTGTTTCTCAACCTTGACAATTTTAAGGCATGTGGACTTCAACTCCCAGAATTCCACAGCCAGCATTGCTGGCTGTGGAATTCTGGGAGTTGAAGTCCACATGCCTTAAAATTGTCAAGGTTGAGAAACACTGGTATAGCTTTTCATGGCTTAATCTCTTCTCTTGAAGTGAGGGCTGCTGTTCCTTGTCAGGGTTTCTCTTGGTCTTCAAACCCCTAATATTTGCACATTCTGCCCAGGACAGGGAGGATTCCAGTTCTGGATAGGAGAGTGACCTTTGCTGCTCCAGAGAATAGTGGGTTAAAAATATCAGGAAGCAGGTTCAGACTAGAGGTCAGGAGAAACTTCCTGGACATGTAAGTATGAGTCTACAGTACAGACTGTCATGAAGTAGTCATTTCTCCTTTGCTAGAGGTCTTCAAACAAAGGACGGATGATCATCTGTCAGAGATGCTTGAATGATCCCTGCACAGAGCAGGGGGATAGATAATCTGTAAGATCTATCCCAATTTTATAATTCACTTACTGATCTATATTGTCATCCATGGGCACATTGCATACTGTGGTTCCTAAAGTGTAGCATGCAGGAGAATCTTTGGATGAAAACTGTTACTCTAGTCCAGTGGTGGTGAACCTATGGCACGCGTGCCAGAAGTGGCACTTAGAGCCCTCTCTGTGGGCACACGTGCTATCACCCCAACCCCGCCTTCCCCCACAGCCCCCTCACCAGCATCCCCCCTGGAGGAGAGTCGCCCCCAGGCGTGGACCATGTGGAGCAGCACAGCCAAGCACATGGCAGCCAGGCAGCAGGGACAAGACTCCGCCCTCACACTCCGTTGCACACAGATGATGCGTGGAGTGTGGAGGGCGTGGCCACCATGGCGCTGCTGGGCCGCCTGGGCGATCTGCAGTGGGCTGTGGAGGCGGTGAGTGGCCCTGCGGGCTGGCGGGGGGCGGCGCAGGGCAGTTTTGGGGCACTCGGTCTCTAAAAGGTTCGCCATCACTGCTCTAGTCCAGTGGTCTTCAAACCTGGCCCTTTTATGACTTGTGCACTTCAACTCCCAGAATTCCTCAGCCAGCATGCCTGGCTGAGGAATTCTGCAAGTTAAAGTCCACAAGTCATAAAAGGGCCAAGTCTGAAGACCCCTGCTCTAGTCTGCTATACTACCAGGCTTATAATGCTGGGCCTGATTCATAATATCTGCTTGGTTAATTGTAAGGCTATTATGGGGTGAAAACTTTGGATTGCTTTTAACTACTACGTACGCCTCTTTGACTGTTCACAGATGCACAATGCAAACTGGGTGCAAAAGATAAAAAAAAATCACTGGCCTTGCATTCTCTTTTAATGCTTTGGAAGGGTGGGGGTGGAGAAACATATAAACTTCCTGCCTCAGATGTTCCCTTTTGATTAAAAAAAGGAAGCAGTGGAGGGGGATGAATCTGTCATCTCACCTTCCATTCACATACAGTTTCTTTTCATGTGCTTCAATAACCAGATAGGGCTTAGAATTTCAAACACAACTTCACCAATCTTAAAAGTTTTACTCTCCTCTGGAATTTGGTGCACTGGTGTAGTTTCTGCTGTTAGTCTATCAAATGCTACATGCTAAGTGAATGAGCTGAAACTGTTATTTTTCACTGTTCAGAAATGGGGGGGGGGAAAAGACTAACCTGCAAGAAAAGTTCAAAAGTCTGAACCAATTAACCAATACTAAGTGGTTCAACAATGCTGTGTAACAAACAGAAATTTAAAGGAGAGTATTTGTAACTCAGGGCTGAAATGAGGAGTCCTTGGTGTTTTCTGAAATTGGCTGTTTTCTTGCAGATGTTTCATTACCCAAACTAGGTCACATCATTCAGTGCTTATAGGGAGTGGGGTTTGCACTCAGTTTATACTCTAATGGCTTGCTCTGTCAATGTTGGTGTGAGTGAACAGAAATTTATATAATTTTGAAATAATGTGTATGTGAATGTGTCTACATCAGTGGTGGGATTCAGCTGGTTCGCACCACTTTGGCAGAACCGGTAGCTTATTTTTTGTTGCCCAGGCCCAGAATGGACTTCCGGAAGCAGCATCCACACAGAGAACTGGTTGTTCACATATTTGAATCCCACCACTGGTCTATATGTAGCATACTAGTACTGCAAATTGATGCAATGCTATTACAACAGTAGACCTAATGAATAGGGATATATAAAACGGATGAAGCAACTATAAAGAAACAGAAGCCCAGCATCCACCCCAATTGAGAAACAGCTACTTACCAACATGACAATGTAGCAGAGAGGAAGCTGCTCTCTTGATATAGACTAACTTGAGACAGACCAACTGCATATTACATCCCAGACTCAAGAAGACATGGAACAATTGGATATGCAGTCAACATCTGAAACCTGAACATCACTGCCACCCCCACTATTACACAGCAGAGCAGTTGATAATGTGACATGAGGTCATGGATAAACTAGCTATAGTCAATCCTTGAGACCAGTTTCCAAGTCTCAATGGAAAAGTTCTATCATATACCAATGGAGTCCTCACAACATTACCATCTAGATCAGTGATGTCGAACCTTTTAGAGACCGAGTGCCCAAAAACCACCCCATCCCCCAGCCCGCTCGCCTGCTCCACCGCCTGCCCCTGCTCCACCCCCACTCCGCCCCCTGCTCCACCCCCGCCCACTTGCAGGGCCACCCACCACCTCCACGGCCAGCCGCAGATCACCCAGGTGACCCTGTAGCGCCAGGGCAGCCACGCCCTCCACCCATACCCAGCAGCAGCATCGCGTTGGGGCGCGAAGGTGGAGTCTTGTCCCTGCTGCCTGGCTGCCATGTTCTTGGCTGTGCTGCTCTGCGTGGGCCACGCTCAGGGGCAACTCTCCAGGGGGGGCTGCTAGTGAGGAGGGGGCTGTGGGGGAGGCGGGGCTGGGGCAATGGCGTGTGTGCCCACAGAAAGGGCTCTGAGTGCCGCCTCTGGCACGTGTGCCATAGGTTCGCCACCACTGATCTAGGTAGTATGTAGGAGTACATTGGTATGATGTTATTCACAGCTGAACTGCTAAGAGAATGCCTGAGGCAGCAGCCGACATGGGAAAAAGATCAAGCAGAGGAAGTATCATGGCAAGACAAGAGCTTGTGTGCAATGTACCATCAACAGAGAGCTGAGGTGGCTAACATTGAAAAATCCTACCAATGGCTAGAAAGGGCTGTTTTCATATGTTAAATATTATTTTCTAATCATAGGGATTAATGACAGTTTTAAAACATTTATGAACTCATAAGCTATCAACTAGTTAAAATTAATTTTATTGTAAGTAAATATGCTTTAAATATACACACATACATGTCTCTGAAATATCACACACACACACAGTACGTTATTTAAGTACATGACAATACATGATATAACTATAATCTTCAGAGGAGTAATCACATTATAACATGTTGTAAAATGGTAATGTCATAATAAATCTGTTGGCCTTTATAGTGCCACAGGACATCACTTTTTAAATTGCACTCAGCGTAGAATGTAATGAGCAAAAATGTTTACTGAACTCATCAAATTTGACCCAAAGATGCTTTTGCCTAACTGGACTTCCTTGTTTTTCTTTCAAAATGTTTTGCTTCTCATCCAAGAAGCTTCTTCAGCTCTGAAGCATCTTTGGGACAACTAGGACCTGGATGACTGAGAATCTCCATAGACATCAAATTTGACCAAAATCTGATGGAAATATCAGACACACTTATCTGAACAGATCTACTATTTGGGCATTTACAAAAATAACATCAGTAATCTTTTAAAAAGTCACACCCTTCCCTCTTTTTCAATTCTAGAAAAA
>NW_015388311.1:72843-98337 GCF_001527695.2 Protobothrops mucrosquamatus
TAGGGTGAATTTTAAATAGGGAATAATTTTTAAAATTTTTTAAAGATTTTAAATATGACACAGCCATTAATATATTTGCTTTTTAATTGGTTTTATAGGGGAAATGTTTTTTTGTGTTGTTTTTTAACATGCTGTGAGCCGCCCTGAGTCCCTCTGGGGAGAAGGGCGGCATAGAAGTTTAAATATAAATAAATAAATATAGATTTGATTTGTTTTTTTAACTTTTATTGATTTTTTAATACAATTCAAAAGTATTTATTCAACAAACGTGTTGTCTGAGTTTATCATTCACTAATACAAATTGAATTCCTAATCCCTTATTCTTTTCTCCAGCCATTGATAAAATAAGTCCCAAGTTTGAAAGTATTCTGTTTCTTCTTTTTCTTTCAACCTCAGAGTAAGTCTGTCCATTTCCACACAATCTAGTATTTTTTTAATTATTTCTTCCTCTGGTGGTATTTCTTCATTTTTCCAATATTGTGCGAATATGATTCTTGCCGCTGTTATCACATGTAAAATCAAGTATATACTTTGTTTGTCAAGCTTTTCTGGTATTATACCTAATAAAGTTCAGATTTAAAATCTACATGTTTTCCCAACATTTTTTCTACCCAAGTATGTATTTTTGTCCAATATCTCTTTGTTTTAACACATGTCCACCATATATGATAATAGGTTTCTGACTTGTGATTACATTTCCAACATCTATCTGACATATTTTTAAACATTTTTGCTAGTCTTGCTGGTGACAAGTGCCGTCTATAAAACATTTTATATAAGTTTTCTTTGTAAGCAGTTGACATTGTCAATTTATAATTTCTTTCCCACAGGTTTTGCCATTTCTCTAAGTCTATATTGTCTCCAAAATTCTTTGCCCATGTTATCATTATTTCTTTTACTTGTTCATTTTCCATTTTCAAATTCAATAAACAGTTATACGTTTTCTTAATTAGTTTCTCATCAGAGGTTAATAATCTCTGATCAAACAAGGTCTGCTCTTTATAAAATCTGTACAATTTAACATCTTTATCATATCTCACTTGCATTTGTAAATATGCTCACCACGATAGATCAATATCAAATGTATAGATTTGATTTGTATTCACTGTAAAAATGTTCAGTAATTCTAAGAGAAATATGATACTCAGTTTTTGAAAAAAAGTGACATTTGTATAACATACCTATTCCTTCTCCATAGAATCTCAGCCCATTCATATAATTTCTAACATTAATCATTCTCTAACGAGTGAAGTATTGAATTTTTCTTATGTAAGCATGAAATTTTTTTGCAACCAGAAATGAATTCTCTTTAAAGACGGGGTATTGGCTGGTGCCCAGATAAAGCAGATTCACTACTGGAATCACTCTGTCTTTTTGACCTTTATTAATATATCTACCAAAGGATGGGGCAGAATCTCCCTTATACTTCATGCCTCCTTTTCCTTTGCTCCTCCTGAGATTGGCTTAGAAAGAGTTTTTCAAACGTTTTCAGGTGATAGAAACGGTTAGCTTAAAAAGATATTCACAGAATTACTGCTGTCTGTCTCTCAAACCCACCGGATAACCCCATGGTCTGGCGCTTTTCAATGTCAGCCGACAAGCCCCACCTATTCCACTGCGCCTTAGGAAAATTGCTAAGATCGTCTCTTGTTGCATCTCAGTTATTTTGTTTTCTCTGCCCTTAGCTTCTCATGGAACCTCATTAAATTATTATATATAATGATCTTTGTAAAGCCTGGAGGGGAATCCAGTACGGATAGTCCTTGACATACAATTGGAACTGAGCCTAAACTTTCTGTTGTTAAGCGAGACAGTTGTTAGGTGGGTTTTGCTCCATTTTATGACCTTTCTTGCCATAAGTTGTTAAGTGAATCCCTGCAGTTGTTAAATTAGTAACACCGTTGCTAAGTGAATTTGGTTTCCCCACTAACTTTGCTTGTCAGAAAGTTGCAAAAGGTGATCATGAGCACAGGACACCACAACAGTCCTAAATACATGCCAGTTGCCAAGCATCCAAATTTTGATCACCTGACCATAGGGATGCTAGTCATGCGAAAAATGGTCTTAAGTCACCTTTGTCAATGCCGTTTTAAGTTTGAACAATCACTAAACAAATGGTTTTAAGTCAAGGATGAACTATAGATCAGAAAGAGTGAATAAAGTCCCCTTGAAGTGCTTAAATAATTTTGTAAGCTTCACTTAAAAATGCCTTCCAATTTGGGTGCTTTTCTGAGCATCAATAGTTTGTTTTCGGTGAAACAGATATTGTCTTTTGCTTTGTGGGGGCTAATGTATAATTGGGAATTTTGAGCTCAAGCACCATGTCATGTTTAGTTTCTTGTGAACTCAATATTGTGGCCAAAGAATGTTTGGCCCACTGAACTTCTATTTATGTTTTTGTTTTTTAACATTCAGAAATTTGCTTTTGTGATTGACCTTGCAGTGGAGATGGAAAGTTTGCAACCAATTGGTGAGAAGCTGAGATGTGCCCACCAACCCAAAATGATTAGGAATATTTTGTTTATCTATTGAGTGCTTGAATTTTTAAATATTTACTAGATATCTGACAAGGGAAGCTATAAAAACTCTTTGGTTCTTGCAGCTAAATATGCAGGACTGAACATTGTCGGGTATGAATGCTTGAAGATTTCTCCCTTCACTGTGTTATGTTTTTCTTTGTTTTGAAAGAAAACAGGCAGTAAACATCCATCTGGAGAATTAGAGTCTTCACCCTTTTAAATTCATGGGCATTCTGCCATTTATTTACACAGAGCTAGGATTTCATTCATCAGTAATAATTGGAAGACACTATTCCTTAAATAATTTATCTACTATGAATTGCAAGTATAGCTTCTCTGTAGCTTGTGGCACAAAGTCATAGTATAGCTGTTCAAATCATACTTTAAGGTTGACTAAATTAACGTGATGGAAGTGTTGAAAAAGAGAAATTTGAAACAACTGTTGGCACATAAATGTGCAAAGAATGGAAAACAGGCAGAACTATATTCTTTGGTAGAGTTGTCGCAACCACAGAAAAGCAGTGCATTTAATGAAATGAAAGCAGATGGCTGAAGCATAGCAGCTATGCCAGCTGCTGGCAAGAGAAATAAAAACCCAATCTAATTGGATTTATATGGCGGGGAAAGAGCAATTGTTACAAGAAATATGTTCTATCTTTTGAACTATTCAGAATTCGAAGCATAAGGACCTCAGGGATCAGCTGCGTTGGTCACCTCACTCTTCTATATCGATACAAATTAATTTCCCCTCCTCTTATCTAAGTGTATATGTAATCATCCAGACTAAGTGGAAAGAGTTTCCTTCATCTGATTTACAACATTGAAACAAATATATTAGGGACCAATGCAGCTGTTCCCTAGCATAAATATGGAGGTCAATCAACTGTAGTGTCCATGGGGCAGTCTCAATGCTTCTTACATTCGGCAGAATTTTATAGGTTAAACTCAATAAGACATATGACCCAACACTATGCTTAATCTATAGTCAGTATTTATAAGACATAATTACTTGTTCTACACCTGCAGTTTTTCTGATGATCATTTTTCCTTGAACCAGAGATGTTTGAATACAGTACTCCATTTCTAATCACCCTGGAAAGATGGGAATGAGACTGACCATAGGGTGAAATTTTAATCCTAAGTAGTGCAATCACCATCATTAATTGATTTTGCCGGATAAAAGGAATTCTGGGAAAGAATGACGAATTGACGATGGATAACCATAACAAAATGAAGAGTCGTTGATTAGACCAGCTCTTCATCATTCTTCTCTGAACAAGGAGATGACTTTAGAATCACCCACAAAGGCTCCAGACATTTGCTCTACATGAGGAGACTGCAAGACAGCAGTCTTGTGCAGATCTGAAATTCTGGAAGACACGGGCAGTAGCCATCTTGCTCAAACTGCAGTCTGTGCCTTAATGGACATAAGGTTCACATGCTTCCTTTTCTAACCACTTTTGGAAATTGTTTTTTAACAGCTTTTCAGATATTTGGAACCTTTGGATTGGCAGGTTTTATGGCACTGGGTGAGTTTCCTTCAATTTTTAACAGAAGACGTTTTAAATACGAGTTGAAAGACTTCAAAAAACATTTCTTTGGAATAATCAGGAAAAAGATGTTTAGAATATTGATTTTGGAAAGTTGCAAATGGATTAAGCGTCCAGGTATATTTGAAGTAAGTTTTTGAAATTAATTATAAGAAACTTTCTCATGGGAAGATGTTTTTTATTCTTAAAAAATGATAGGATGGGACTAGGGATAGGACAGTAAGGTTGGACATTAGAAGGTACCAGAAGGAACTAAAGATTGCAATTAAAAGAGAGAGAAAAACTTAAATTCAACTTACTAATAAAGAATAGTACTTTAAAATTGGACACATTGAAGGATATTTGCGAACAGTAGACTCTAAAGCAGGGGTGTCAAACTCAATTTCATTGAGGGCCACATCAGCATTGCAGTTGCCCTTGGGGGGCCGGGTGGGTGTGGCCAGGGTGGGTGCAGCCTACTGGGTGGGCATGGAGGGAGTGGGTGTGGCCTACTGGATAGGCATGGCCAGCTTTACATCGTGCGTCAATGGTGCCTGTGGGGGCCTGGGCAGGAGTGGGACAGATCTGAGGGTCTCTGGCAGAAGGGGGTGGGACCAGGGCAAGTGCCAAGGCATGGTCCACTGGAGGAGCCTCACTGTTCCTCTCAGGCCATGTGGGGGGGCTGGATGGTGGTGCGGGCTGCCCGAAGCCCTGGGCAGCAGAGGTCAAATGCCCAGCCTGGCCCTCGAGCACCCATGGCACCAAGCCCAGCCCCACTTCCCAAGGGGCTGCCCAGCTACACTTACCTCCTCCTCAAGGCTGCTGCTGCTGTGCTTGCTCTCCTTAGTCAGGTTGTTCATGATGGGTACCAGGGCAAAGTCAGAGGGAGATTGAATGCGTTTCAGCATAGATGGCCACCACAAAATTGTACATTGGCTCCCGGCCATCCGGCCTGGGCCAGGGCCAAGGCAGTGGGGGCCGTTCCCTCACTGTTTACAGGATGGCTTCGCGGGCCACATGAAACCACTTTGCGGGCCGCATCCAGCCCCCGGGCCTTGTGTTTGACATGTCTGCTCTAAAGAGTAGACTCAAAAGTTAATTTTAAGACTGCCCACCATTGTAGACAGACTCTTTACTTCTTTTTTTAGTTCGTATTAGTTTTTATCTTTTTAATTGTAATGTTTAATAAAATTACTACATCAAAACGATTTTGCTGAATAAAATGCCTTCCAGAAAACATCCCTATACTACAAATATAAATATCAATTGTGCATATATTGAGGGTGCTTCAAGAGGGTCACTACATTTTTACAACCATAATTAGTTCAAAACCAGTTCCAATGAGAATTTTCATTGAGGATTCTTTGCACAGCTCCAAGTTCTTCCTATTTGCATGACCTTACATTGCAGTAGTTGTTCCATAGCTACTATATTATACAACATGTTTGATGTAGTGGTAAAGGGACCTGGCTAGAAAGAGGGAGACCACAAACATATGTGAGCATGAATTTGAGACTCATTTGGATTCAGGATTGCATATCTGCTCTCTACGGTTGCTGTGTGATCCTTGGAAACACTGCAATGACTTTAAGATACTGCAAACAAATACTGTGTTTAGGATAAGATGCTATAAACATGTTAGCACACTATCTTTTCACCATCAGCATGGTGTGGATACTCATTTAGTGACCATAACTGGGACTGGCAGCTCTGTCATTAGGGAAGATGTCAACAAGTAGCAAATCGTTTAATGACAACGACTGTGCTTTCTTTTCTTCTCCACTCCTCCCACCCTTTGGAAGGTTCACCTGGCCCACCTGCTCAAAATTGATTAGACGAATCAGGTATACCTTCTGCTTTTGTTTGCCTCCTAACCACCTTGGAAAGCTCATCCTGGCTCTGGATAATTAACAAGAAGGAAATTAATGTTTGTATTTGCATTCATTGAAGAGGAAGGGATTCATGGAGAGTAAGCAGACATGCAATGAAGTGTTGAAAGAAAAATCTTCATCAGGGTCCAGTCCAAGCTGGGAATAAACAAAATGGAGACTGCTTTAGAAAGAAGGTTGGAGTTTATTGAAAAGCAGAGCCAGACAGAAATGAGGTTCTGGGAAAGCTGACCACATGTTGCTAGGAATGGTGGGTTTTTATACCTTCTTGTTTCCTGTTCCTGTTTGAGGCTTTGTATTTCCTGTGTCATGTACTTTGACCTGAATCTGAGTGTGCCCTTTTGGTATTGGTGGGTTAATCCTATTATGTTTCCTGTCCTTAGAGTTTGGCTGGGGAATGTAGATTTTAGGGATCTTTGTCTTCCTAATCTCATCAGCTTCTAGCTTCCTGGCACCAACCTTTCTGAAAGGATTATCACATCTGCATTTCTAAAAGCTGGCCTCTGCCTAGTTTCTGCTTGGGGGAGAGGGGCTGGGGCTGGTTTCTATCTTTTTTTTTTTTAAGATCTTCTCCATTCCTTTGGAGAAATATATTCTGACTTTTCGATATTCCCCAAAATATTTCTTTCTCTGGATTCTTCCCACAGAAGAATACAAATAGAAAGGAAAGCTCTGTGCTGGCAGGTGTGAGCATGCTACACAAATAACCCAAGGGATTTTCTATCGTGTGCCTGCTTTGTTTCATGTTATGGCTGCTTCTTCAGTGTCTCCACCCTGCAAGATCAGGAGCAGGGCAACATGTACTGATTGTGAAACTGGAAACTACAGAAGTTGTGATTGTGGTCATTGGTCATAAGGTTATTTTTTTTTCAGCACCATTGTAACTTTGAATGGTCACTGAACAAGGCAGTCAGTAGCCAAGGATTACCTCTATTTAAATGCAACAGGTAGTCTATTTTCAACCAGGAACATTAATAATAATTGCTTCTTTCCTTGCAAAATGAAACAATAAACTTGCTGAAAATATGAGTGGGTTGCTAACATTTTATTGTCTCCTATGATAGAAGGGGAGATGAAAATACGCACCGTTTTATAATTACAAACATAATCTAAACTTGACAGTGGATAAAACAATTTAACAGGTACAATATTGAATAAATATAATAGCCTTAAAACCCCAGCTCATTGAATTGTTATTAAAAATCTTGTTTTTAATATCCATAGTTGAAAATCTGACTGTGGCCATAGTAATTTTAGTATTTTCATCTGCAAGTAAAATTTTTACATACTCAGAAATATCTCTTCCTGATTGGGATTTTAGAATTGGCCAGATAACTTCCTGCTGAAAACTCTGGTATAATGTTGAATAAGACAAACAATACGTTGGTAATTAATTCCTGTACTGAATTATCCCACAGTCTTTGCTTGAAAAAATTAATTGCTGGTGACATACCTCTGGAGAATAACAATCAGGACCAATGCCAATCTGATTAATCTTTTGAATCATGTGTCTACAAAGGATTCATCTGGGATTTCCCGAAACAATTTCCTTGTTTCTCTCCCTTCCCTCCACCTCTCTGTCTCTGTCTGTCTCTTTGTCTGTCTGTCTGTCTGTCTGTCTGTCTGTCTCTCTAAACTTAACAATGCTTAACCAAGTCTTTGTTATCAAAGAGGACTGCTGGGTTTCCAAGAGAATAACAAAACACAGTTAGGGACACTTAAAAAAGGTCTTTAAAATGTCATCAGTTCATATGTTGTTATTAGCGAGTGTGATCCAAACTGGAGCTCCATATAAAATTTGAGATGCAATTTTGGCATTAAAATGTTTATTTTTGCAGGAACAAATCTTCCTCCTTTTCTGTTTTCTTGACAGACAGTTTTTGCTACTTTTAGAGATTTTAAAGTGGCTTTTGACTCTGTTAACAGAACCAAACTTTGGGCTAAATTAGAGAATTTGATACCCGACAGGCATCTTACATAACTAAATCAGGCACTATTTCAAGATAATATAAATTATATGCAGCAGAAAAAAATCACTTACAGTGTTCTTCTAGTCTTTCAATGATGCCCCCATTGCCTCTGTAATTGAGTCTACCTACCTTGTTGTTGGCCATTCCCTTTTTTTCTTTCACCTTTCCCAGCATTAGTGCCTTCTGTAGGTAGCTAGGTTTTCCTATAATGTGTCTGAAGTAGGATAATTAGAGCTTGGTCATTTATGCCTTGAATAAGGCCTCTTGGTTGATTTCTTCAGTGTTCTATTTGTATGTTTTCTTGGTTGTTTGCCGTATTCTCAAGAATCTTCTCTTAACACCAAAGTTCAAAAAAGTCAGTAATCTTCCTCTCCTACTTCTTCAAAGTTTAACTTTCTCTTCCATTGAGTGCAACAGGGAAGAACGCTGCTTGGACTGATTGTTGTAGGTATAGACACCTCACAGCACCTGGATATCTAGTCTGCATCATATTTCTTGACTGCTTGTTTCTTTACTGTTGGTAGTCGATGCTGAAAAATAAAAGCTATCCACCACTTCAATACCTTCTCTGCCAATTCTAAGGCTGTTTTTTCTGTCTGTTGACCTTAGCTTGGTCTTCTTTTAAGTTTGCAGATAGTCTTCAACTTATAAACACAATTCAGCCTGGAATTATGGTGGTAAGTCGTAGTGATCATTAAGCGAGGCAAGCACATGATCACCTCACTTAACAATCATTCCATCTCTCCCCATTGTGGTCATTAAATGGAGCATGGAGTGTCTCAGGGAGGCAAGACACATTGCAGCTCACATGTAGCCTCCGGTAGCCTCCTCCAACTCCCGAGGAACCTTTTGCACAGCTTCCTGTTCTGTTGGGTCCCACACCCTTGGGCTCCCTTCACCCCATCATCCCTCACTCCACTTATCTTTTCCAAAGATTGTCTTTCTCAAGGAGAAGCAGCCAATCCATTATGTAGCTTTCCTAAACAGAGGCGATGTGGTGCCATCCGAAAGCAGGTGCCATTTTGGAAGTGGTCACTATTCTTGCATCCTGTGACTTTGTGAATTGTGGCCACTCACAAAGTGATGCCTCTTTTTCAGGATGGCATCATATGGCCTCAGTATGGGAAGGGTGTGCGGCAGATTGTCTGCTTCTCTTTCCAATAGAAGAGAGGTTGCCTTTTGGAAAGAAAGGTTGCTTTGTGTTGTGTTGTGTTGTCCTAGAGTGTGCACCATTTTGGGGGTGGCCATAATTCTTGAATCTGGGGTAGGCAGATGTCTGATTTTGTATACTTGCAGTAGATAAACACTTTTTCTTCCAGTAATCTTGCAGCCCTGGTTGCTCAGCCAACAGTCCTGAGTTTGGTCACCCATTTGCACCAGATGTCCAGGAACTCCCAACAGCTAGCGAGATCCTTGTTGATCTGGACAACGACCAATCTGATATGGGTTTTCTAAATTACATCTCATCATATTGTTCATGGGACAGACACTTTTTGTCTGGTTCCTCTGATGAGACCTGCATTATGTTATGGCTGTGGTTCTGTTAAAAAAAGGGTTAGTGAGAAAGTAGGATTTTTTTTATTCCAATAACTTTTTTTTGAGTTTGATGTAGAGGAAAGTTTATAATTGCACTAACTTTATTTTTCTTTTAATCCTTTAAGATTCACTGACACAGCTTCTAAGTACTTCTACGACCGGAGTGAATTTGGTGTTTGTGTGTGTCTGTGAATGTAACAGTAGAAATTAGTAGGCAAGATATATTGGTCTGTGAATGTTAAATCTACTCTCTATCGAAAAAGAAAGTTATGATTTGAGGCTTTGAATATATAAATCATCTCTTACTTTCCTAAGCTGATTCCTGCAAATAAACCAATCTTGTGGACAGAAAAGAGGTTTGAAGACATAGAATTGCTCTAGATCAGTGGTTCTCAACCTGTGGGTCGGGACCCCATTTGGGGTCGATTAACCATTTCACGGGGGTCGCCAAGCAAGGCTGTCCGCCATTGTTTTTGTCCGCCATTTTTTTCCCTTTTCCGGTGGGTGCCTTACCTCCCTTGGGCTGGGCCAGCTGGTGGTCGGCCTGCTCTGTCTCTGCCGCTTGCCAGCTACGCCTCGGCTGGCGCAGGGGGCGGAACCACGCATGCGTGGCGCTCCCGGGCAGGGAAAGTCCTCGACTTACGACCGGTTGGGTAGTCCTCGACTTACGACCGGTTTAGTCCTCGACTTACGACCGGTTTAGTCCTTGACTTACGACCGGTTTAGTCCTCGACTTACGACCGGTTGGGGTCGCGGCATTAAAAAGGTTGAGAACCACTGCTCTAGATAAATTCTTGAGTGTTATCCCCCACAGGCCTGCTAGTGCTGCTTTTGCTGTAAGATTACATAATATAAGTAACCAATATCTACTATAGCCCATGCATTAGCAGCTGTGCTTTATTAACAAATGGCAAGGAACAGGCATCACCCATTTCCAACTTCTTTTTATTTCCCAGACCTTCACAAACATTTAATTGAG
Source organism: Protobothrops mucrosquamatus (assembly GCF_001527695.2). Taxonomy (NCBI): domain Eukaryota; kingdom Metazoa; phylum Chordata; class Lepidosauria; order Squamata; family Viperidae; genus Protobothrops; species Protobothrops mucrosquamatus. The sequence continues at coordinate 83,266 of NW_015388311.1, forward strand.
ACTTCAGTTAGAGTGGTTTGGGAAAAATACCCATTTAAATAAGTAATCAAAGGGTTTGGAGATTATTGGTATTCACAACTACAGTGGCCACTGGGCTCCCAGCCAAAAGAATGAAAACACCTATATGAGCTGTAGCACATGCGGATCCTTAAATTCCTAACCCTGAAAGTTGATTGCAATCCACCACTCATTTAGCTTTTGAATTACAAGATTGGCAAATACAGTAGCAGAACAATGTGACAACTCTGATGTAGCAGTGTGTAAGCCACCCACTCAATGTATTTAATGAATGATTGCTTTCAAGTAGTTTCATAATAGCTTCATTATAATAAATCTGAAGTAATCACATACCATCAAAAACATGAAAACACCAGAACTTTTATTGTGGATGAAACGTATAGCAAGATCTTTTATAATAATGGCATAGCTTCAACCAAAGACTTGTAAAAATATAATGCTAAAAATCAAATCAATCAAAAATCAATCAAAATCAATCTGTTTTATAACCATTTTGAATAACTCTAGTAGAACTGTAAATATTTCTATTGGGTCAGACAAAAAGATCACAGAACTCAAATTGATGTTGACTTAGAAAGGTTTTGCATAAGTCTTTAATGTATACATTATCCAACCTCTTCTAGCATCTGCTAGGAATGTACATACTAAAGGGGGAAATCATGTTAACTGGGTCAAAACTGGGTCAAAAGAAGAAAACCAACATCTATACTTTTATTTGTGACTTAGACCTGGAAATCAGTCCAGTAAAAAATTGAGTCACTATAGAATATTGTACTATAAAAGTTCAGATTTTAGAAGGCAAGTTGTGTAATATATTGTTTAGCTGAAACTGCACTTTTGATTATTCTTATGTAATTTAAAATTTAACAATTCTAAAGCTTCAAACACAAAGCCACAAACTGAATTGCTGATAAATATAAACCATAATAGTTTGAACAATTTTGAGAGGCCCAGTTTTGTATAGATCTTTATTTTGCCAATAATAGATAATAAATGTTCAAATCAAAGGTTAACTTAATTACAAAGAGAAACAGGCAGAGGACACATCCTAATTTTCAAGGGAGGAGGCACCATTACAGAATTGTCTTGATAGCTAACAAATGATAGCCTGATTCTTCTGATTACTTTTTTTTTAAATGCTATGTTGGATATAGGTGTGACCATCTGAATATACACACTGATGTGTGGCGCCCACAACTAATTCTCATAAGAAATTCATACCTTGAGCAAGATCTTTAGAATCTGATATTGTTTGAAGCAACTGTGGTTGTGCCCCAATGTTTGGTTTCACCAGCATATTATCATATCATTTCTTGGTTGTTTATAGGGTTACTTAAGGATCAGTCAAACCAATGATCTCCCATGCAAGTTCTGTTCCATTCAAGGCTACACTTCCAACACCATTCAAATTTACACTGAGATTGAGGACATTTCATATGCATACATCCACCTAGAAGAAAGTCAATAATGTGTATAAGAAAATCATACAGGACAAGCAATCATTAGTAGAAATGTAAACGTAAGCTGATAATAAGCTGGCATGTCTGTGGGTATTACAGTAATTACCTGTGGGTTTCGTTTGAGATCCTACAGTTAATTTATGTGTGGAGCTTTTTTAATTTTGCAAACTCTTTATTGAGGAGGATAGCTGCCCAGAGTCTCCTCGATGCCATGGGTAATATAGAAATGTAATGAATAAATAAATAAAATAAACAGCCATTGGTTGATTAATTTCATTGAACTATACTTTCAAGAATCATTAATCAGAGGGAGGGGAGAATGTAGATTATGAAATGTTGCACTTATCCATTCTAAATTCCTTTTCAATTCATGAAATCCTGATTCTGAAGTGAGCCCAAAGGAGACACTCAATGTGAAATGCAATTCTTCTGCATTTATAGTTTCTCTAAAGTCCAGAATGTTGTTTGATTATCCTTGAATCTGTAATGTTCATATACTGTATGTATGAGAGAGTTATTAGTAGTTGAGGATTAAAGTAGACTCAACAGGAATAGAAATGTCAGAATGTAGTGATTGAGAATTAGATTAGATTCAACAGGATTAGAAATTTACAGGTACAAGCTAATTTTTTGTTGCCCAGGCCCAGAATGGACTTCCAGAAGCAGCATCCACACAGAGAACCGGTGGTTCATATATCTGAATCCCACCACTGGACACAACTCTGACAAGGTAGTAATCACAAGTAACCCTAATATAACTATCATTCCCATCTAACAGCAACCTGAATTAGAGCATCATGGGAAAGCAAAGCAGTGTGGCACCTAAATCCAAATCAGACCAAATTATATTCTGCTAAGTAGGAATTATAGACATTGAAATCCAATACATATGTAGGGTATCAAGTTTAGTAAATTCAAAAGTAAATTATCCTGTGAGTTCTGCCTTGTTCTCTTTTCACACACTAATCTTTTGCAGTTTTTGGTTGCACGTGTTTTACTTTTCAATTAAGAATTTCTCTGAAGGACAACTTTGTATGTTCATTTCCTACAGTGACTAAAAATTGTTATCTGGTTTCATGATTTTGATATGGTATTTTTGCTCATAGTGAATGATCAGAACTTATTTTCTAGAAAGTTAATAGTTTTATTCATGTCCCAAAGGTGCTTTTTCAAGAGGCAACTGGACTTTGATTTTCTTTGACGACGTTTCGCTTCTCATCCAAGAAACTTCTTTAGCTCTTCAGATGAAGCTTCTTGGATGAGAAGCAAAACGTCTTCAAAGAAAAACAAGGAAGTCCAGTTGCCTCTTGGAAAAGCATCTTTGGGACAACCATGACCTGGATGACTGAGAACGTCCATAAACAGTTGTATTCATGGTTTTGAAAGTTAAATCACAGAACAGTGAGTTTGCAATCAATTCTAAAAAAGTGAAAATGGTAACCATGCTAGGTTACACTTGGTATATCGGAGTGCTTTGCAATGTTGTTTTAAAATCTGCCTATTGGGAGTGTGAAATATCCTTCAGGAAACTCACCATCCTTTTCTACTGGAACATGGCATTTAGGGCACGGCTTTGTTGTTCTTTTTATTGTTTCCTTGGATGCACCTTCCCATCGAGCTCGCACAGCTGCGTGCTCATCAATTTCAAATCCCTGCAAAGAGAGAAAAACCATGAACTATGGATAAGTTACACAAATCACGACACATGTGGCCACTTTCTCTAGATTGTACTTTTTTTTTTTTTGCATGCATAGGATAATTGGAGTAGTTGTATTATACCAACAGCTGAAAGTTTATTATTAATAGATGAAAATAGTCCTTGACTTACAACCATTTAGGGACTGTTCAAAGTTAGAAGGGCACTGAAAAAAGTGACTTATGACTGTTTTTCACACTTACAACCATTGGAGTATCCCCGTGGTTATGTGTTCAAAATTCAGATGTTTGCAACACCGGTTGCAGTGTCCTGGGGTTGTGTGATCACCTTTTATAACCTTTTGACAAATAAAGTCAATGGGGAAGTCAGTTTCTCCTAATAACTATGTTAGTAGCTTTAACAAGTGCAGTGATTCACTTAACAACTGTGGCAAGAAAGGTCGTAAAATGGAGCAAAACTCATTTAGCAAATGTCTCACTTAGCAACAGAAATTTTGGGCTCAATTGTGGTCATAAGTTGAAGACTACCCGTATTAAAATATTGACCAATGCCCAGAGTTTATTACAATGGTATATGGGAAAGATCTTGGGAGATGGGGGTCAAGGGATACTGGCAAGGAAACTATCAGATAAGAGAAGCATAGCCTGCAATTTGATAGTGGGCAGGGAAGATGCTCAGAGGGGACCCTCCCTAATCTCTCAGGCTATAAAGGAGACTGGGAGAAGGACTGTGGTTTCAGAATTGCAATGATGCTTTGCCATAAGGTAAAATTAGTTAATCTGTTTGTGATTCCTATCCGGTTTACCCTGCGAGGCCAACAATTATATTAATTTGTATTAATACACAAATACATGACCCAGCTTCTTTTTCTTGGAGCATGCATTTTGCTGCATGTAACTCTGTCATTCCATTTTAATGAAATGTTTCTGAAGCATAATTTTATAACATAATAATCATAAATTAATTGCTTGGAAAGCTCACCATTTCTTGATTACCCTAAGAATATAAAAGGACATTACATAAAAAGATTCGGGCTAATTTCCTTCTTTTGAGTTGTTGCAATTTGATACTTCATTCTGTTTTGTCTAGACAATTACTTCATTTTATTATTATAAAGATAGAAGTAAAGTTTCCCCTTTCCAGTCGTGTCTGATTCTAGGGGGCAATATTCTTAGCTGAAGGAGCCAGCATTATATGAAGATGCCTTCGTGGTCAAGTGGCCAGCATGACTATATGCCGAATCACACAAAACCCTGTTACCTTCCCACCAAAGTGGTGTGTGTGTGTGTGTGTGTGTGTGTGTCTGTCTGTCTGTATACACACACACACACATACACTTTTGAGAGCGGGTCTCAGAATTTTATTTTTAATGTGTGCCAGTATATACACAGAAAAAGTGACAATAAGGATTATCTTCCTTGCTTTCGTTCATGGTACCTGTTTATTTACTCGCATTTGCATGCTTTCAAATGCTACGTGTGCAAGAGATGTGGCAAGAGCCCGTCGCATAGTGCAGGAATCTCAAACCCAGGCTGTGAGCTTCCCAGCTGACGAGCTCAGTGTCTTTAACCGCTAAGCCATCGCACCCATTCACAAAAAGAGGAAGCAATCAGAAACTATTAGTTTTATTTCTGCACATTGAACAGCCTTTATTTTTGGATTTTGAAGCTAAAATTACTTGTGGTTGTGCAATATTATTTTATCAAAGCCAATTTTTTAAATGAATAGGTAAACTCGTGTTGCTGGTATCTCTACTCGCTTGTTTTGGGAAAAAGACCACAAAATCCCATATTAAAGCCAAATTCTGACATTATTGCTACTAACTACACAAAGTCATATCATAGTAGAAAATAGCTACCTAGGCAAAAAGGGACCAGATTTCACATAAACAGTTGTTCTCGGCCTGCATGAAGCAAAGGATAATGATTATTCATAATTTTCTCACCATCTTCTGGGGAAGACAGGTATTGCAGGCCTAAAGTTAGGAATCTGCCAGTGTTTTGTGCACACACTGCTCTACGCATGGAAAACTGTCTTTGGGAACTCTGTGGCCAAACTGAAACACGATGCATGTCTCAAGATATGTTAACCCCTATGCAGAATGAAAGAGGGATATTTTGTCCCAGATGGGAACCAAAGTGCATTTATTCTGGGCAGAAGTAATGTGAGTGTGGGGGGAAAAGCAGGAAAAAGAACATTATTAGGTATGGTATGGAGTTGGGGGAATTTTCCAAAATCGTGCAATGCTCTTCCGGATTTGAGGAAGAGCAGCCCTTGCCACATGCAAGGGCTGCTGGAGGGCTTATTAATCTTCCACAGAAAATTTTCTGTGGATTTTGAAATTTGCATGGATAAGAGGGCAGGTTGCCATCCTATGGGCATTTACCTAAATATACATTTCACGAAATGGAATAAGACTTTCTTTTCGATAGGCATGCAGTAAATTGCACTGTAATTTGATAACTGACTTTAGGAGTTTAGCCAGCTTCACCATTTCTAGGTTTTCAGTTTGTTCTACTCGTCTGCTAAGAAACTCTGCTCAGAATAACTTCAGCTCTTCTCAAATGGAGGTTTACCATAGGGGAACATTATGAATTCTCCCAGGAATGACCACAAACGAGAAGAAACTCTAGGAATGTGGTTTCTTCCTTAACAGGTTTTTTATTTTTGGTTGCCTTCTCCCCCTTGATTGTTTATCTGGTGCTGTTTCTTGCTTATCTCGGTTTTGGTTGCTAAGGAGGATGTGCTTTGTGCTGTTTGCTTCCTTCCTGTGGTTTTGGTTATGCCATTTGAATGGCAGGTGGGTGGAGGTTATCTCTAGGTGTCTGTTGATGGCTGAGTTGTCAAAACATCAAAATGCTAGGTCTTTTAGTATAACATTTGAAATGGTAAATTTTATAAATAAATTAGGTTGATTGTTTAGTTTGTGTTTAACTGTGTGCACTGCCCAGAGTCACACGCAAGAGAGATGGGCTGCTATATAAATTCAATACCAACCTACCTACCTACCAACCTACCTACTTACATACATACATGCATATCTTAAAAACAATATGATAATATGTCCTTGAGAAACAATTTTGCATTGTTTATGTGGTTACTTTTTCAAAGACAACTATGGGTTTGCGTGATGCACAAAATTAGCTATTTCTTTAAACTCCTTTTGATAAATAGAAAGCTCCCCCCCACCCCTGCCAAGTCATACAGATGATTAATGTGTAATCTTGTACTTTGTAAAATATTCAGGATTAATTCACAGATTATAAGAAAATCACTGGCCGATTTCAAAAAGGATTCCCAGTACTTTTCTTCAGTAGCACAGTGCCACCAGGTGCAAAATACGAAGGCTGCATTAAGTGAAAGAAAGGGCTTAATAAAGTCACTGGAAATTGGAGGAGGACAGAGAAGGTTACTGAACGGCTGCGTTGGCATGTTCCTGTTCTTGGTCATAGGCAAGATGGTCATGCAGATACAGTATGTAAACTCAAGGCAATTGTTGGATGAGGAAATGTATTTTTTTCTCCACCCCAAATAGCTCTGAGTTTGATTTGGATCTTATACAGTAGAACTTGATTTGAATCCAAGTACCTGTCAGCCATCATGACAGTAGATGACATGAAAGTGAAAGGTGGGTGGCCTCATTAAGCCTTCCTAGTACTGGCCTAGTGCAGGGGTAGGCAACCTTGGCTCTTTTATGACTCGTGGACTTCAACTCCCAGAATTCCTGAGCCAGCTTGGCTGGCTCAGGAATTCTGGGAGTTGAAGTCCACGAGTCATAAAAGAGCCAAGATTGCCTACCCCTGGCCTAGTGCAAAGACTCGTAGGGGAGCGAGTCTTTTTACATCAAGATAGTTGGGGGAATGGTGCTTGTAAAAATAGGATTCTGTTTGTGCAGTTTACTTAGATGGAGCTGTGCTCTAGTCTAGGGATCCATATTTATATCTAAATTACAATATTGAACAAAGCATCACTGAAGCTTCTGGATGCATTTCAATGGGATTCACTTAAATGATGATCCAGATCAAGCTAAAAAAATGTATGTGATGATTTCCTGTCAATATATTGGGAAATATCAATATACAAATTGTCTTTTTTATTACTCTTTGAAAAACTGCACTGTCCCAAGACACCTCTTTACCTCCCAAATTGTGAATTTCAAGAGGTTTGGGCACATGTGCTGGGGTTGTTTTACTAGGTGGTTTCAGACAGATGGTTAATTAGATCCCAGAAGGACACTCTCTCTGTGACTTACCCATAAAATTCCTCTCATCCTGTGAAGAAGCAATAGGAGTTATATAATGTATTGAGCAGTTCAGCTATTGGCCCATCCTACCACCCCATGGGAGACATAGGTACCCACTTAATGTCAGGTTGGATTTGCCAATGTGTGCCTGGGAGGTAACCAGTTTTTCCACCTCCCCTGAGGCTTTATGGCTGCCTGGCATTAGTTTTTTAAGAGTATCTCTTGAAGCAGATCAATAAGCACTGGCTCCCTTATTATCTTTTTAATAAAAAAAATATGGCTCTGGGCCCCATTAAGCCCCCTTTGGCACCAGGAACTGATAGATAACAAGAGAGCAACAGAAATGACAATGGTATACTTTTATGATAAAAAAGACACTTTGTTTGTCAGTGACAAAAAAAGATATAAAAAAGATATACTGAAGGTTTTATATTCGGGGAAATATGGTACTAAATGCGTCCATCTGGCTGGCGATCTTATCTGGGGCTTATTTTTGGGGTGGGGGCTTATATTACGAGCATCCTGAAAACTCATGCTAGGACTTATTTTCCAGTTGGGTTTTATTTTCAGGGAAACACAGCAGCTATATAAATTATATATTATATATAGCTATGGGTAGTATAAAACAGCTATACTTCAATCTCTCAAAATCAGCCATGCCTCAGAAATGCCCCTCAGGTCTTGATCTGTTTCCCTCAGAACTGACCATAGCTAAAGGATCAGCATCCAAGGAGACTTGAATACTGGTCGGCTTAATGAATAATGTGGTTTAGTTTGGATCCTGACATTCTCTAAGAATCTAGCAATTATGTGCAGCCCCATGTGAAAGTCCAAGAATTAACTTGATAAGGAGTAGTGTTCTCAACTCAATTATTTCTTCATTTCAGCATGACTGTTACAAGAAATAAAAGAAAATTTCCCAGTATGAAACATAAAAGTGCACATTAGGACCTTCTCTTTGCTTATGTTTGAAAGTTAAATTGGTTGGCTGGTTGGCTTTTAAAATAATCCTTACGCTATCTTGACCCAAATTAAAATAAATTTGCCCAGTCTGGCACTTCTCTTTACGGAGTGAACACAAGTCAGAATTATTGTGACTATTAGAGATAATGATCAGTTAATTCCTTGTTTAAATCTAAAAGCATCCCTTTTTAAATCCCCAAACATTAAAATATTCCTAGCAGTGAGTTGATTGAACGTTGATGAACAACAGCAAATTGGGGGGAAACGCCCATCTATAAGATAACAGTATTAAATAGACCCAAAAGCCAGTTAAAGAGATGAATTCTGTACCACAAAATTTCTTCAATTTTCTCCCTTTTTTATAATTTATCTCAATCTGTGCTGTGTTTTGCAAATGTGTGCATTTTTGTTTGCATGTGTTGACTGAATGACTGCATTGCATTATTTCAAGAAATGAAAAAAAAATTAAAAACTTTCCAGTTTGCTTATTTGTTCAGAAATAACACTGTGCAACTCTTTGGATTCAGTTCCCAAAAATAATTTAGACTATAGATACAGTTTTAAACAGTAGTAAATGGGTGTTATATTTGTCCCTCTGCATGTTCCAAAGTATGTTTTTGGAATCTAATCTGAAGCATTGCACAGCTCTATCAGAAAGTACAAATTTAAATACCTTAAAATAAAAATCAAATTACTTTCTCCCCATCAGTTTTTATAATCTTCATAATGTAGATTACATTTGTGCTTGCTGCTCACAGTGCTGATTTATGCATTAGTACTATAGGCTGAAGAATTGACATTGGGCTGTAAAAAGGAAGAACTTGGAAGGAAGCATATCAAGCATAAATTTCCATGCTTCTTTATAGCAAAAGTTTATGGAAATTGCATCAGTCATTCTCTCAAAAAAATCTGAATACCATCATGGTGAAGATAAAATAAGCCCCATTTTCAGAGCAGATGTCTGTCTGTATATGTGTTGGAAATCCTATGTAAGTTTTCATGACTTTATTAAAGTTTTAATAACTACGTCTGCTCCACCTATGGTATGTGTAGCAATAGCACTTAGACTTATATACTGTTTCATAGTGTTTTACACTCCTAAGTGGTTTACAGAGTCATCATATTGCCCTCAACAATCTGGGTCCTCATTTTAGCAAACTTGGAAGGCTGGAAGTCAACCTTGAGCTGGTCACAATCGAACTCCTGGCAGTCAGCAGAATTAGCCTGCAATACTGCATTCTCACCACTGTGCCACCAGGGCTCTGGTTAAGAGCTAATAACTGTAACACTAGGACTTCTGAAGGGGAAACAGATTTTTACTGCAGGATCTTCTCCCTTTCTGCCCACATGATGTTTCCCACCAAGGCCCTTGTTGTCTCTGTTCTTGATTAGAACCCCCCTCCCCCCATGATCCTCTAGTTAATTTTCTGAGATGCTATGGATGTGGAGATATGTACCATTTGAGCTGTGGCTCCTGGAGATTTGAAGAAGCTATGGCATTCACCTTCGTGGTATTCTTCTTTACATTCACGGCAGAACACAAACTGGAAAAAGAAAATAATAAACAAACATTAGGAATCAAAGGGAGATATGACAGCTGTAGTGTTTTCAGATGATCCAGCACTCTTCTCATCCCATTAAATTCTCATAATTTCTTATTTAGCATCCATCTAATCACATAGCCTGCTCATTAATACATCTGACATGTATACTTTTCTCCAATAAAAAAAGCTTCTATTACAAGAAAAAGACTTCATCTTTTCATTTTATACATGGAAGCACTGAGGTTTATAACAAAAACAGCTTATAAACTTTTGGGGGAAGAGAAGAAGTGGTTGAAAAGCCAGAACTATCATCAGTCTGTTTCCTTGGGTGAGTTTCTGAGATAATATCATTAGAAAATTGGGGCAGGGGGCAAACTTTATCTTGGGTTCCTCAGTTGCAAACAAAAATTCTCCCAAAATATTTCCATAACTATTTGATCTTAGAATTTTGGAAACACTGGAACACAGGAGGGACTGCATTTCACATAGAAGATTCTTCTATAGCCATGGCTCAAAAGGGTCTGCCAATAAGTGCTGCATTTTCTTAATAATGAGAAATAGATGAGGTTCCAGCAATTCAGGATGCCTAGAACAATTCTCTAAATTAATCAGTGACTCACTCAGGACAAACATATCCAGATTGCTATTCATGTCAAGCACCAGGGAAATCAGACGATCCAGGCAGTTTGTTTATAAAATTGATGGGCCGCCCATCTTACCATAGGGTAACTCTGGGCAGTCTACAGTTACATACACAATTAAAACATAAAAATTAAAATCAGACATTAAAACCTAAGGACACAGGGAGAGGGTGGGGATGGAGGTGGGATCTGTTATTACTCAATCAACTATCTCCACTGCATTGTTCCCCCATTGGGGCACCCCAAGCCAACTGGCACAGCCATATCTTTAGGCCAAAAAGATAGGGTTGGGGCCTATGGAGGGGGGCAAGATGTTCCAGAGGGCAGGAGCAACAGCAGAGAAGGTCCTCCTCCTGGACTAATAATCAGGTTAACGGGACCACAACCCGTCCTCCTCTGCCAGCATGAGTTAGGGAGGGCCAATCCCAGTAGGATGAGACGGTCCCTCAGGTAACCTGGACCCATGCCATGAAGGGCTTTAAAGGTAATCAAATGGAAGCCCTGAGCTTAAGATCTCTATAAGAATCTGAACTATTAACGGTAGATAAAAGTAAGAGGAATTCAAGTTGGGCTGGACTTAGATCTTTTGTGGATGTGAAAGGATTCATGACTGATGATGCATTTGATCCCTCCCCTCCCCCAGGCTCAGCCTGGTCATCTCCTAGAATTCAATTAGGATTCCTCATTTGTTACCTGCCCCGTTTTCTAATGTCTGTGAACAGCAGCAATGTGTTGTCAAAGACGGAGAGCCAGCTTATTTTTTCCTCTGTCAGTCGGCAACTTTCATGTTGAAACCACTTAGTAAAATCACAGATGATAGCTCTGAATAAACAGAACAATCTAAAAATTACCCTCATGTGTGTATTGCCTACTTCTTTATAAGGCAGAAATCTTGACATGGATCTATGATCCCTACACTGTCATTTCCTAATTACTATCCTTGTGTCTAGAGAAAAAAAACAACAAAAAACAAATAAAGTGAAATATCAATTAAAGTATACTTCTGGCCATTCTGAAGTACGCTATCTTGACCCACCACTAGAATACCGAAAGATTTCTTTTTCAGCTCCTTGCTACACTGACAAGCCAAACTGATGGAATACGTCTGATGTTTCGATACAGTGTTGGCTCTTGCATATAATGAATAGACATATCAGCACAACTTGACACTAAAATGTTTATCTGCCTCATGTCACATCTTTGCAGCTCCATTTTGCACTCTGTCATGCTCCTGTTGTCACTTTAAGTGCCGTATGAAATCACAATTCATTGCAGTGCTGCAAAATGATGCTTATGCAAAATGAAACAGGACAACCTGCTGAGCTATTCTAGAACAAGCTTTGCCTGCAGTGGCTGAAAGGCTCAGGTCCAACTACTTAAGTGCAATGAATTTTTGCAATGATGTTCCCTTTGGAAAGATTTGAGCGGTACATTTTCCAGTACAGACATTACTCTAGTTAAGAACTTTTGAGTTGCACGTTTTTGCCGAGATGAACGAACCTGCCCACAACTCCATCCTAGAACAGTGGTTCTCAACCTGTGGGTCGGGACCCCATTTGGGGTCGATCGACCATTTCATGGGGGTCGCCAAGCAAGGCTGTCCGCCATTTTTTTTGTCCACCATTTTTTGGGTCCACCATTTTTTCCCCCTTTTCCGGCGGGTGCCTTACCTCCCTTGGGCTGGGCCAGCTGGTGGTTGGCCTGCTCCGTCTCTGCCGCTTGCCAGCTACACCTTGGCCGGTGCAGGGGGCAGAACCACACATGCGCGGCGCTCCCGGGCAGGGAAAGTTCTCGACTTACGACCGGTTGGGTAGTCCTTGACTTACGACCGGTTTAGTCCTCGACTTATGACCGGTTTAGTCCTCAACTTACGACCGGTTTAGTCCTCGACTTACGACCGGTTGGGGTCGCGGCATTAAAAAGGTTGAGAACCACTGTCCTAGAAGAACCCGGAAGTTGGGAGAAAGCAGGAAAGGTTGAATTTCAGGCATGCCACTTATGTAAGGAGCCCTGGTAGTGCAGTATTGCAGGCTCACTGTGCCCACAGCCTGGAGTTCGATCCTGATGGGGCTCAAGGTTGACTCAGCCTTCCATCTTTCTGAGGTTGGTAAAAATCCAGATTGTTGGGAGCAATATGCAGATAATGCTTCTGCATTGTAAACTGCCCAGAGAGTGCTGTAAAGCACTATGGGGCAGTATATAAGCTTAAATGCTGAATGCTATTGCTAACCTTTTCCCATCTTCTCACGACTTCAACTTGCATACTTTTCTCAGATTTGCTCACGGACTTTAGGGACTGTACTGTGCACGGGTTTTTCTTTGTTGATCGGAATTACGAACAAAATCAATTGATGAACAGTCTTTTGGAATGCAAGCCGAACGTTAGTAAGTAGAGCTCTCTCTGTAGAGGTGGCATGTCATCTTTCCTATTTAAATTAATAGCTGTTAAGCGAGGCATGCAAAAAGGAGAGTCCCCCAGCACTCCTTTTACACACTATAATCCATCTCTGGAGAAGATGAGGTTTACTTTTATAGATTTTATTTTTGAAAATTGATGAGATAAGGAGAAAAGCAATGATGCAATGCCTGAAACTCCTTTTGCCCCCTGATTTTTAATAATAAACTTGGACTTCTGTCGCACAGCCTTACTACACACCTTTGCTTTTGTACTTCTCCTAACTCACCAATTCTCATAGGACGGCCCAGGGATGTTGGCCTTCATTGACTCTTCTTTTTATTTTAGAACATGCCACTTTTCTTCTTTCTCTAACCGGACAGATTAATCCATAAGAATAGGTTTAGTATTTTGGGGTCTCTGAGCTGCAAATATTCTTTCCTATTGGTTTTAGTATGTACTGTTTCTTTGCTTATTATGGTTTATGGGGTTTTTTTGCCACTGCATAGTTAAAAGCATACAGGTAGTCCTCTACTTATCCCCACAATTGAGCCCAACATTTCTGTTGTTTAGTGAGACATTTGTTAAGTGAGTTTTGCCCCATTTTATGACCTTTCTTGGCATAGTTGCTAAGTGAATCACTGCAGTTAAGTTAATAACACGGTCGTTAAATGAATCCATTGATTTTGCTTGTCAAAAAGTTACAAAAAGTGATCAAATGAGCTTGGGCTTAGCAACGGTTGTAAGTATGAACCAGTTGTCAAGCATCTGAATTTTGATCAAAGGTTCATGGGGCTGCTACAAATGTTGTTAAGTGTCAAAAAATACTAATAAGTCACTTTTTTTCAATCCTGCTGTAACTTTGAACGGTCACTAAATGAACTGTTGTAAGTTGAGGACTGCCTGCACTGACATTTAGGCTATCTAGAAGGTTATTAGGTCACCTCCCTATGCAAAATTCAACAAATTAAACATCAAGTATTAAGAAAACACACTTGAAGGAGAAGCAGTAATAAACAAATATAAGGTTTACGCAACTTTTCCATTCTGCAAATGTGGTAGCTATGGTACAACCTCTGAGGTAAAACATTTAGTTTTGGTAAGCAAATCTAAAGACAATATATATAATTTACCACAAATGATGTGGGTCTACTTCCAGTATTATATAATGCTGGAGGGTAGTCATTGCACTACCCTTTATTCTGCACAAGGTTGAACCTCCTCTACACAACTCCTCTGCACAACAGAAACTGCACAACAGAAACTGCAGTGATAATGCAGTTTTCCAGATATGGGGTGATATAAGAGAACACCGTTCCATTAACGGATATCATTCCATGCAGCGTATTGGAAGTATCACCAATATTACTTTATCCTTCTCTACCCAGAGTCATGTACATGAAACGGGCAGCTATATAAATTGATTGATTGAAATAAATAAGCCACTTACAAAGCTAAGTGACCATTATGAAAAGAATCCACTTACGACGAGACTTAGGATCAAAATTTCCATCGTTAGGCAAGGCATTTGCGTAAGCCGCACCTGATTTTATGACCCTTTTTTTTTGCCATGGTTGTGAAGTGAATCGGTGCAGCGAACCCCACGGTTCTTAAGTGAATCTGGCTTCCCCCCATTAATTTTGCTTATTGGAGGTTGGCTGAGAAGGTTTGTGTGGTGATTATATGACGTCAGGATGCTGCAACCCTCATTACTACACGCTGGTGGTCAAGCACCCAAATTCTGATCACGTGACCGTGGGGATGCTGCCACAATTGTAAGCGAGAGGACAGGTCTTCAGTCGCTTTTTTCAGTGCCACTGTAATTTTGAACAGTCATTAAGTGAGTGTTTTGTAAGTCAGGGACTACCTGTATAGAGAGAATGAATGTCGAACTGCAAAATAAATGCAGGTAGGCCTTGACTTACATCCATTCATTTAGTGACCGTTCAAAGCTACAACGGCACTGAAAACAGTGACTTATGACCGTTTTTCACACTTACGACCATCGCAACATCCCCTAGGGTCACGTAATCAAAATTCAGAGGCTTGGCAACTGACTCATATTTATGACGGCTGCAGTGTGCTGGAGGGGGTGTGTCAAGTGATGCGACCTGCTGACAAGCCAAATTGATGGTGCTACTAACTTACCAA